>NC_137221.1:11194521-11257021 GCF_949987685.1 Ammodytes marinus
CACAAACTGTCCTATGTTCAAAGTCACTTTGTATTATAAATAGCATGCATTACTCCTTTTAACAGGTTTATGTCTTTCACAAGTCTTAGAATATACTTTTGTCAATTCTTATTTACTCTGATGATTGTAGTTTCCTCAAATTGAAAAAAATACAATAATTAAATGAAATCTATTTATGGCATCTTTGGTTTTTCACCTGTTGGTTGGACAAAACAGACACCTGAAAACACCAACTCTCTTAGTTCTGGGCCAATGGTGAATTACTCTTTTTATTTTATTTTACTTTGACTAAATAATTCATCAAATAATCCAAAAATCATCAAAATGACTTGACTATGTGGACTGAATATGTTTTCACACAGAAAGTTTAAACCAGCGCAGATAGCAGCTGTGCCATGCTGTGTCTTTGCAAGTTTTCACATGCAAGAAAAAAATGTAAAGGCTGTGATTTTTTTTTTTTAAATCCTACTTTAGGGGGCTTAGTTTCAACTGTAAGCTTTCAGCTTACTTCAATTATTGTTGACACTTTTATGCGTTGCACTAGTCTATCTGCGTGATGTGTATATGGCTTATATTGGTGTTTGTGTAGTTTCTGTTTTGTTTTGCCTATGGCCTACATTGCCTGCATGCTATTGCTATTCCTGTGTTATTGTGTTATTGTATCTTGCAAATAGAGGTGTGGCATAACTATGTTTCCCTTAAAGGTGAATTAAGCGATTTAGTTGTGTTTATAAGTGTTAAATCGCTCTTTATTCATATAGTTATCACTTATATGCACGTTTCATAAAGCCGATCTCTCAGTCACCCGCTCTGCATGTAATCGGCAAATAAACTTTTTGGGGATCCCACTACTGATAACCAATCAGAAGAGAGAACGCTACACACCGGCACCCATCTCACTGCCGGTGCACGTGCAGAGGACAGATGGGTGAATGTGTATGCGCCTACAATGGCGGAGCAGGTAAAAGTCCTTCCCAATGTCTGTTTTATCACACTTACAGATCTGAGATGATGCTAGATAACTCGCTGCTTGAAGACCGCAGTGCATAAATGTGGTGACATGGGGACGAGGGAGGGGACTGCTAACTGCAGGAAGTTAGCTAAACTGACCATTCCGCTTACTGAACCTTTAAAGCAGAAGAAATGCACCCTGAAATCGAGACATTTAAAAAGACGTCATCTTGAACTGACAGGCATTTCTCACTGTTCTTCTGACAAGGACCAAATGATTAACGAGTTAATAAGAAAAAAACAGGTGGCAAGTAGTCAATCAAAAGTTAATGTTGGTTTTAACCCATGGCTTTGACATTGCTGCTTTATGTAGTGTCAATTATTAACCTGCTAGGTGAGGTATTATAAGCTATACATCACATGCTTTGCTTTGAGACAGTCTGAGGGTGTGTGTGTGTGTGTGTGTGTGTGTGTGTGTGTGTGTGTGTGTGTGTGTGTGTGTGTGTGTGTGTGTGTGTGAGGTAGACATCAGGATCAAAGTGACAATAGCAGCAAGCAGCAGGTGACTTAAAGCCACTACGAGTAACATTGCACGTTGGCGGCCCCTTTGGACAAAAGCGGTAGTATTTTTACGACGCCCGCTGTCGCAAAGCTGTTTTCTAGCTCGTGCCAGGCGTGCGAGTGTGAACTGAGAAGGGCGCAATATAGTGCATGTCCGTGGGTTGAAAGTGTGAGGACTCTTTTCGGCTCCGTGAGAGTGGTTTTGACACTGCATCAACTAATGCCAGTCAGTGCTACACACACCTGATTGCAATGAGTTGATGCAGCAGTGTCACCTAACTACTCTCTCTCACGGAGCTGAAAGATTACGTGTCCTCACAGAAAGCGAATGAACGAGAGACGGCAGTTAGTATGGATCACGATGAGGTAATGTGTTTGTGTTGTTGATGTAAATAATGACTATTTCAGATAATGGTTATCTGATGATGGTGAGGCAAAGCAAACTTTGTGTTAGTACCAACCGCTCATTCATTTAGGAGTAAACACTGCAGTCTAGTTCGCTCTCGTGAAATTGTATACACGTTGCTTGGCAACGCCCTCGTCCCGGCCGTAGCCTATATCACTCTCCCTTTTAGCTTTTCTTCATTGCATTCTCTTTTTTTTCTTTGATGGTTCAGCCCTGTTATCAGTCATTATGACGACAAACAACTGTCTCAAACAAGGCTCCCGCTCCCCTTCCCTCACCTGGAGGGATAGGCTTCTCAAATCGCGTTGCTGCCTGCTGCGCCACACTGAAATCTGCGACCAATATGGATATGTGACCATAGAGCCTGCACGAGCGAACCGAAAATTGGACTGGGTGTGCGACCAGACCAAACGCAGTAATAAAAACTATATAAAAACGTATTTCTTTGCACTGATGGTCTCGTTTGCTGTTAAAGGTAATTTATGATTATGAGAGGAAACATAAGGCTGTTTAAAAGATATTTAAATATTTAAATGTTACTCGGAGCTGCTTTAATAGGTAAATACAGAATCTAGGCTACGAGTCTAAACAGTGTGGACTCTTTGTTGCTTACCTATTTGCAGCAGTACGGGCGTCACCAGGGCCGTTTCCATGGCGTAGCAGAACTCCCGGCCGAACATCACTGCTCCGTGCATCACCCATCTCTTCAACGGGATGCCCTCCATCGATCCCTCGCTCGCAGCCTCCTCCCCTCCTCCTCTTCCCCCTCTCTTGCCCGATCCATCCGTCTCTCCTTTCTCCTCGTCCGAGCCCGTTGCCTTGGATTTTTTGCCGTTGGCCCCTCCCACCACAGATCCGACCTGTACATCCGAGTCAGCCTCTGTGTTCTGGGGAGGCATGGCGGAGGGCATGCACGCGATGACCAGATCAAAACACACACACACACAGACAAGCAAAACTCCCTCGTGCAACACACGGAAAACTGTTAAGAACAATTACTTATCAAATCTACTTCCTTGTTCATTCAAACTTTCCCTTGGATAAATTTACTTTTACTAGCAGCGTCCTGGAAGAAACTCTTATTAGAATCTTTAAAAAGCTACGGGTTGCAAACAGTGCTAGTAACTTGCTGTTTATGAAAAGGATGATCCCCCAGTTAAGGGTGCTGAAAAAAATTAAACTGGGTAAACTGCTCACATTAAAAAAATACTATGGACACTGATAACGTAAAGAAAATAAATCAAACAGTTTTCCTCGAAACAAGTCACCCTAGAGATAAAAAAAAGAAAAGAAAAAAGTTGTCCTCCAAAAAACAATGTGGCTTCACGTTCAACACGTTGTAATTCACCTCCTCACCCTTTCACTTTCTCTCCCTCCCCAGAGTCGGATTTAAAAAAAAATTATATTTAGCTTTCCAAAGGCTTGTAGAAAATCCAGAGAAATAATGAAAAGCCGTTGTTTTTTTTCACAGGAAGAGTGTGCGGTACATTCCACGAGTGAGTTTCTGTATTTGTGTCCTTCTGTCGGTGTGTGTGTGTGTGTGTGTGTGTCAGGTGTGTGAGAAAAACTCTGTCAGCGTTATTTGGTATGTTGGTATGTCAGTGTTTACATGCCTGTTTGGGTATATGTGTGTTTGTGTGAGTGAGTGAGTGAGTGAGTATGTGTATGTATGTGTGTGTGTGTGTGTGTGTGTGTGTGTGTATGTTTATGGCTTTTTTGTCATCGAGGTTGTTTTCCCCTCCTTGTTCTTTACTGTCTATTACAAGAAGAAAAAATCCATATTGAAGACCATTCGGTGAGTTCCAGTGTCATTTTGTGTATTGTGGGCTGGATGGAGAGCTGGATGGCGGAGGTGGTGGGGGAGAGGTCGCGGGGGGAGGGGGGAGGAGGAGGAGGGCAGGCAGCAAAGGTTGGCGGAGCTCCTCTGAGAATCCCCATCGATTGGCTGATCAATCTGTCAATCAAGGAAGACCACAACCAGGAAGTAGCCACAAACCAAGCCGTGCCATTGGTCGGGAGGAGATGCGACCGTGGAGATGGTCGAGAAGAAGAAGGGAGGAGAGGAGAGGAGAAAAAAAGAAGAAAAACATCACAGTTAGAATTAAGAAAATGTAACTTTCAAATATGTATTGTCAAGAGAAGATGGGCGGTATAAGGCAATGCTGCATTTCCCCTGCATGTCTTGCTACTTTTAAAAGGTGCAGTATGTAACTTTGGGTGTGTCAGAGCACAGCAGCAGGGCCCACAGTTTGGGTTTACAAACATATTCTAGTCTCTTGTTTGGTTCCAGGTTTCTCAAAATTGTTTTGTTTTCATTTAAGATGACATAATTTATTCAATACTAAGAATTACATGTAAAGCAAATGTGTTTTGTAAAGTAACTACAGGCTCTGTAACTGTACATAACAGCCCTTTGAACTTCCTTGTTGCATTGTGAAGACTTTTCATTGGAACTTATTTTTTTACCTTAAAGAAAAATACTTAGGTCTGTGGATAATCTATAGAGATCGGGTCTTTATTTATAGTAGAGAGAGGTGTCGCTTTTACAAATCCACGGCTGTGTGAGGTCACAAACAACTCACTCTTTTCTCTCTTGATTGTGTGATGTGCCGGAGGAAAAAAATCTACCAAAACTATCTGCTTGACCAGAAATGCCTCAAAAAAAAATCTACCAAAACTATCTGCTTGACCAGAAATGTCTCAAAGTGAAAATTTGTATGTGCGTTATTCGGGTGAACCAACCAACCCACGTGTGTGAATCTGTGAGAGTGAGTTTGTTTGAGACTACTAACACTGCGTTATCACAATTTAGATACCACACCGTTGCATCCTCACACTGGACAATCTTTGAAACTGTATGGGAATAATGAAAGCATGCATGTTTTATGTCCTGAAAACTTTTTCAATCTGAGCTACTGTTTGAAAACAGTGTGTGTATGCTGTGGGAAGAAATCAAAGATATGTGGAAATGGGAGAGATTGGTGAGAACGAGGGGGAGAAAAACAGACTGCATGGATGTTCAATACCATTTCCCACAGAGTTAAATTCCAAAGTGTTTGTTTTTGTGTGCAGCGGGACACTGGATTATAAACCCATGGAGACGGCACGTTTCGTCACACCCAACACGCACTAATGCTTGCCACGTGAACAACAAACACGAACACACAAACACACACACACACACACACTATAATAGAGCCTCTTACGGACGGATTGAGTAAGGAATGAGAGTGAGGGAGATGAGGAAAGGAAGGAAGGAGCAAGGGGTTTGAACAGGTGAAAGGTGTGGCTCAGGTGGTAGCGGGTAGGCCGATGATCAAAGGGTTGGAGGTTCGATCCCCGCCCTGCCACCTGTGTCATAGTTGTTGTGTCCTTGGGCAAGACACTTCACCCACCTTGCCTCGTGTGAATGTCGATAGTTAGCCTGCTATCGGTGTGTGAATGGTAACGTGTAAATGGGAACAGGTCTCCCTTGAAAAAGAGTCTTCGGTCTCAATGGGATTTACCTGTATAAATAAAGGTAAACAAAAAAAAAAAGGTGGGAGGAAGAAGGGATGAGAGAATTGGGGAGTCTGGATACAGAGGACGAAACAGAGTGAGGCAGAGGAAAAGAAGGAAAGAGAAGAGATTGACAGACACACAGTTGGAAGAGGGTGGAGGTAAAAAAAATGTGTCTCTTACTCTCTCCAGTTCCTCTCTCCTTTTCCATTTTCAGTGCTCTCACATGTCCCCATCAATATTCATGATACACTTAAGATGGTCATGAATATTTTAGCCACACACACACACACACACACACACACACACACACACACACACACACACACACACACACACACACACACACACACACCACCTGACCCTTACACACTGCAGCACATTACATAAGAGCCTCTCCTCTTTAAAAGCACACATACATACATAAATACATCATAATTAGCTTCTTAATTTCGATCAATTTAGAGGACGGTCACATATTGAAATGGGACACCCCCCATCGGGTAGGGTAAACAATGGGCCCTAAAACCTGAAGGCCTCGACCGCAAAACGTGTCTCGTCATGCGGACAACAACAACAAAATGTTCGGCTCTGGTAAACAGCGGTCTCCCAGATACTTCTGTGCAATGGCGACATAGGTTATAATTACGTTGCACAGACGCTAAAAATGATGGTGCTGGTTGGCAACGCCTTGTTAAATGGTACCCACATGAATGTGATGTTTCACCAACCAGCAATGCAGCAGAAACACACACCATGACAAGTGAGTTGTAACTTACATATGATTGGTGGCTAATAGAGAGTGATAAAACACTGAAGTGATCCTGCTCAAAGCAATAAGGTTTAATAAGAAATCCTACATTCAATGGGCCATTAGTTTTAGTGTTAATGAATGTTTAATTATTTCTGCATATTTATTAGGGTTGCAACTGTAGGTTGTTTCCATTAGGAAAGTAAAAGTATAGTGATTGTTTGATAAAATGACAGAAAATAATTGTAGAATACAAATCACATCAAATTCAAATCATTTTAATTAGGGAATCCTCTCCATTTCATTTAAGATGGATTTTTTGTATTCATATTTTTTGTTATCAAAAGTGACTTGCACAAGTAATCAATCAAAAAAATAATTGAGATTTTGGATAAAAAGCTGAACCGGGAGCTTTCGATCCATTTCCATCCCTGTATTTACCATACAAAGGCAAACGCTGTGAAAACAAATAATACAATGGAGTAAATGTCTACCGTGAGATCAAGATGCACATTATAGGTGTAGGAGTCTAAATACATTCAAACAATCAACACAATATTTCACAACTAAACGTAAAGTATATTTTGCATCAGTCCCACAGCATGTTACGTTCTGAATGGGGCTTTTTTCTGTAATACCGGCTGCTGTATGCAACTGAGGAGTGGACACCTGTTAGGTTCAATGAGCCACAGAGATGTTAAACAGCGAGAGAACAAAAGATGGTACAGGAGCTGAATGTGTTAAAAACTGTTGAACACTCGAGGAGCGATTCAATCATTTGTTTTTTTTGACAGTCAAACATTCCAGTTTGAGGCTGTTTTGAAAGTTTGCAGGGGAGAAAGAGCAACCCTTCATTACAAAGTTACTGTTTTTCTGGGTCACGAATGCGTGTGCTATATCTGCCATGTAAACACTTGAATCTGTGTGTGACGGTGTAACTACAGTTACAGATTTTTAAAGAAAGAAAAGTAAACGAAGGCGCTGCCATTCATCCATCCATCCACCCTTTCATGCATCTCTTTCTCTCAGGTGACAGCACTATCTGCCCTGCATCTGTCATTCTCACTCAGCCCTCGACAACACACACACACACACACACACACACACACACACACACACACACACACACACACACACACACACACACACACACACACACACACACACACGTGACTGCTAAATGTGTATAGAACTAAAATCAGATATCGTTCTGTGTGTGTGTGTGTGTGTGTGTGTGTGTGTGTGTGTGTGTGTGTGTGTGTGTGTGTGTGTGTGTGTATGTGCGTGTGCGTATATTGAATTTCACCTCCAGCTGTTCTGGGGCCAACATAAACAACACAGTACAGTCTCTCACGTGAGTGTGGAGAGTGAGAGAGAGAGAGAGAGAGAGGGAAGGTATGGTGAAGGCTAGGGAGGGTGAGATGGAGAGAATGTGGTAGGAAGGAAGGGGAAAGGAGGCAAAAGCAATGGGAAGGAGACAGTATCCTCAGGCCTGGAGAGATAGGGAAGAAGAGAGAAGACGATAGCAACACGAGGAGGGAGGGAGAGAAAGGAGATGCCTCTACAGTCCAAGGTCTAGGACAAATTAGGAGTCTGTCGTTTCCTGTGTCTCAAAGATCAAAACACACACACACACAAACACACTAAACCCACGTCACCAAGACCTATTTAGAAAGTGTTTATTCTTGTGTCACCGACCAGATTACCTGTGACACCACCGGCATGAAATCAGGGCAAGCTCGGTTATTCCTCCCTACCTGGCCTGCACCTGTTCCCTGTTTACCTTTTTCTCTTGACCAGGATCAAGTGTGTAAAGCTGAAGGAAAGTGTCTCGGAAGCTTCAATGCAAGAATGGTATCACCTGTATTATTCTAAGTTTGTACTTGTATTGTATTTTCACGAGGAAATATATTTTAAACGTGAACGGTGTGTGTGTTTGATTTGAAAAAAAAATCATAACTTACTTAGGGTTTTACAGAGATACTGTGACTGGAGCACAGAGACTCTTCAGACGTTCAGTCTTATACTCTCCCCCTGTCTCTCTCTCTCTCTCTCAAACACACACACACACACACACACACACACACACACACACACACACACACACACACACACACACACACACACACACACACACACACACACACACACACACACACACACACACACACACACACACACACACACACACACACACACACACACACACACACACACACACACACACACACACGCGTTTGGCAGCACAGAAGTCAGTTTCAAGACATCAACCACAGTCTAACATGTAAACACCAAGGCTGCCCTGCATAGCAAAGCAATGCCACGCACACACCCAAACATACACACATATCCCAATATTAACCATTTTCCCAGCTTTGGGAAGCAGATGGCAGGATAAGTACCAGAGAGCTGCGAGAGGTAAACACAGACTGGATGGTGTGTTATGGTGCAGTGCTGCTGCAGTGCAGAGAGGGGGGGGGGGGGCACATGTGTATCAACGTGCACAAACGTCAATGACAAATCCCTTACTCATAACTTAGGGCTTATATCACTATACTGGCTGGTATGAATATGATGTAATATACCTGCTGTTCACATAAGTGCACACACACACACACACACACACACACACACACACACACACACACACACACACACACACACACACACACACACACACACACACACACACACACACACACACACACACACACACACACACACACACACACACACACACACACACACACACACACAATTTCTGATAACCTTCCACTGACTTGGTTTTATCCCCATGACGTCCCGGCAGCTCTAAATTAATCTCCAATCTCAACCTCACCTGCCCTCTCTCTCGAAAATAGAAGATAAATGTCTTCACTCGCTTTGACAAGCAGTCACAAAACGCCTCCAATGTTTCTTGAGATAGGACAGTAAAGATCATTGACTATACAGGTCTGTCAAGTTTAACAAAGCAGTCCACACTGCACAGGTCGCCAATGGTCAACTGGTATAGGCTAATAAATATAAAAGACAATGTCCCATTTTATGTGTATTATTAGGAATTTCCAACCACATTACAGTCAAAGCTAATACTGGGATCCATACTAACGATTGTTAAATTTGACAAAACACCATTAGCTATGTGACTTTCTATCCAGTTTCTCCATTTACGGCTAAACAGTTATTATAAAAAAAATTAAAAATTAAAAGACTGGATCTACAATGCGCGTATACTGTAGTGAATATGAGTTTCTGATTAAAAGATTGAAGAATAGGCTACTATTTGGGATTCGAACCACTGAAACGAGTCATTATCTGCCGTTTCTGGTATGAAATGGACTTGTCAACTGAGGAGATAGCAGGTCTGTTATGTCACCTGAAGCTTTCTGGGGGTCAAGAGGCCCAGAACCTAAGAAGAGGCAGAGGTTTATTTTCGTGTTGTTGCAAAAGAGGTTTGAGATATACATTAGCTAAGAAAAGCATGACATTAGCAAATGTTATTGGACAGGACCAGACTCTGCTGTGAGTTGTGTCTGCTAGCTATGCAGCCAGTAATAGCCCAGTCATCCTAGTGTTTATTTTTAGCCCAGCTGGCTAATAAGCTAGGTGGTTAGCACTTGGTTATTAGACGACTAGAACACTAAGCACTACACAGGTAGCTAGCGTAGCTAACCAAAATTGCTTTCTGGAGGTAAAAAAAAAAATCATTGTTGACATTTAACTCAGTTCATTTTGGCCATTAGCTAAATAGCAACGTGTCTATACCAAAAGCCCCTGAACACAAAAATGAAAAAAAAAAACACTACAGTAATTACAATTTGTAATGCATTATCATCATTTATAACGGTCTGTGGACACCGAGGCACGCACGCACACACACACACACACACACACACACACACACACACGCACACGCACACACAATTATTTGAATCCATGCCTGCTGATCTGAGCCTGTCCAGACTGTAGATGTCAATGACTTCTAATGATAAAAAGCTGTTAACTCCTGCAGGACTCAATGTTTGAAGCGGGATACAGTGAGGTTTTTGACAAGCTGCTGACAAGCAACCTTGGCCTACTTCCACACTAGAGTCACGTTACTGGCTGTGTGTCACCATTGCTACATAACCACACACTATATGTACATACACGTACACACACACACGAAAACAAACACACCTAACACACACACACAGACACTGTCTGCATTTGACCTGTTCAGCATCGTGCACAATACATCAAGACGGTAGGTTTTAACCTTCCACACATGTCTACTGCCATGTTCCACTGCAGAGCTCACACGCACGCACGCACGCACGCACGCACGCACGCACGCACGCACGCACGCACACACACGAACACACACACTCTCTCGTTCACATACACACAGGTTTAGTTTGGCTTATTAAGCCAGATAATCAAAACTACAATGCAAACAAAAATCACCCTGCAGCAGTGATGATAAAAAAACGACATCTTCATATTATAATCGCAGCAGTGCAGCATTGCCCAAGCGACACATTGGCAGAAAAGTTGTTTCTCAAACTGGTGAAGACAAATGCACCATTTAGCAAAAAGGAAAACTATTGAGAAGTTTTTTACGATAGGGACAAGATATAAAAGTGAGGTTTTTATCCTTGTTTTGTTCCTCTGCTTGCACATTTTCTTCTCTGGCAGAGCAAGACAGGAAAGAGGAGATTGGCACGTGGAACACATTTAGCCAGACGTTGGGATACAAACCAAACTTTGTCCAACAATTTAACAAAATCTGCAGCCATAACACTTTCTTTAAGCTACACACAAACCCGTCTGTGTGCGAGAATTGGCAACATGTCAGGTAGATTTGTGCCAGCGAGGCCTGCGCAACACTAACTCGAGGGCATGAAATCAGACAAAAAATATGCTTAATGGCAGGGTGTCAAAAGTCAGCAAAACTTGTGAGAAATAATCTTAACAACAATGAAAAAATAATTAAACAACAAACTATGTGTTCGTCATACAGTAACATTCCCTGTTTCCTGAATTGTAAATTATATTTCGACATAGCCAAGGAGAAATATGTCAATACATTAAAAAAATAAACATCTACAACTGGAAACAGAAACAGCAGGTTAAGTCCACCAACTAACTTTCTTGTATAACTCACATTCTGCAACATTATTCTCGTCTGTAGCATCCACAACATGATCAAATCTTGCACCAGGCGGGCTGCGGTGACTCATCATTATGCCTGACTTTACAAAAAAAAAACTTCACCCGGGCTCAGAGAAAAGCTAAGATCCAAAAATAATAGAAGAAGAAGAAGAAGAAGAAGAAGAAGAAGAAGAAGAAGAAGAAGAAGAAGAAGAAGAAGAAGAAGAAGAAGAAGAAGAAGAAGAAGAAGAAGAAGAAGAAGAAGAAGAAGAAGAAGAAGAAGAAGAAGAAGAAGAAGAAGAAGAAGAAGAAGAAGAAGAAGAAGAAGAAGAAGAAGAAGAAGAAGAAGAAGAAGAAGAAGAAGAAGAAGAAGAAGAAGAAGAAGAAGAAAAAAGTTACAAAAACATCGCAAATGTCATATGACAAATCAATTACTGGACCACAAATGCACGCAGAGCAGATGAAACCACTTGATGGGAGCGTCTAAACCAAACCACAGAGTTTTTCAAAAGTACAGTGAGCGTGCACATTTTTTATATCTGGGAGGCCACAATAAAACTCTGGTTGCACTCAACCCCAAAACAAAACAGAATATGAAAGAGGAACAAATGTTTCAAAGTACCTCTGTGGACAGATGACACACTAACAATGTCTCGTACGGAGTTGTGGACGTTTGGCTGATTGTTAAAGGAGAGAGTGACAGTCAACCTAAGGCCTGTTTAACTGATTCACTTACACTATTACTAATGACATTACTGATGCAAAGCCAGTTGTGATCTCTCCTCTTTACCCTACCTGCAATACTTTTAACACCAATTCCATTCACTTGTTTCAGCCTCTCAAATGAGAATATTTGCTGGTTTTCTGTTGTATTAAACTAAATATCAGACACCATGGTGACGAGGAGATTGCGATGGAGATTTACTTTTTTATGACATTTGATTTTAAGTATTGCATCCTTTTTCCCCCCAACACAACAGAGTGGACTTTTAAACTACAGACAGATAACAAACTAAGTCACAGCGCGTTAACCTTTTGACCGTGAAACAGCAAATAGTAGAGAGGCGAGAGCAAACGAGATGCACCACACAAAGCAGATCTGACTCGCTGCCAGTCATCTCTGGCATCGAGTCTGCTCTCTGATAATTTAACTATTAAAAAAAGAGGTAGGACATCAGTTTGTCCTGGGGCATATGTCTGCTCAAGATGACTCAGTCAGTGGTGATGGGAACAGTGACTGCATGAGATCGAAAAAGATGTCTTAAGAGCATAAAGTCTCATTATTCGACTTTGAAACTTTTAAAAAATGACTTCGGGAAATACTAATTTGAGAGAGAAACTTTAATGACGTGCGACAGTAAGTCCTCTGAAAAAAAGAAAATGCCTCGTTTGGTAGCAGAAGAAGCAAATTTGTTCAAGCTTTACACACAGTCCCAGTTCAGGCTTCGTCAGCCATGAACGAAAAATCAGACCTTGACTGTAGTTTTTGGTGCATTTTTTCATAGTTAAAAGCTGCAATGGGAGCTCTGTCGAAACCGAAAAATGAATATGGGAGTATTACTGTTCCTTTAACATGGATTGATACGTGCACTTTTGTTTTGATGAGTCAACAACACTAGTTCTTGCTGGTTTTGCCAGTCTGGCTGCATTTCTACTTTTGATGTGAACATCATTGTTGCTTCACACACGTGATTGTGACCTGAACTTTAAAAACAATCAACTCCACCTGCTAAGGGAGGACAGGATTAAAAGTGCTGAAGAGCTACTAAAAAAGACATGCTGAGAACATTGTTTTTGTCAACTGCTGTTTCAAAAGTCAAGAATGTTTTCTGAAATGAAAATGTGACTCGTGACTGATGAGTTTAAACCACCTGGGACAAAACAAAAGAACAGAGTGTTCTCTGCGCAACATTGTAGGTCAAGATCTGGAAAATGATTTAAAACGAAAAAGGAAGGAGAAATATTAAGAATGGTGGTCAAGACAGGGGAGGAGAGCTGACAGGTTAGCAAGCAAAACAAAGTGGAAAATCTCTCTTCTTACAAGACGTTTTGTTTTATTGACAATCTCAATGTAGCTACAGAGAGTGTCTGTGTGTCCTCCAACTCAAAGCCAGGGCTAAATACAGTACGACCACATGATATTGCCTTTGATAACAGTCCTCCACTGCTACAAAAACAAACCAGCCATGCAGGTTGTGTTGCTGACACACACATTTATTACACTACTGAAGAATCAAACAGTGACATTCTGTAGTTTACTCCTTCATGAGTGTGTGTGAAGCACCTGATCTCTGCTGTAGTTTCAACCAGGAGACTTAAGGCAAAAGGCAGAGCAAGCTCTTTAGGCGATTGACTTTTCAAATATGCCTGTTGGGTCATACATGTTTTAAAATATGGAAATAGACCAATAACAACCTGTTGTCTCTTTCCCCTCCTCTGCTGAATGCTATGACTCCAATAGCGCAACAGCATATTATTCACAGCGGCAACAGTGTTTGTTTGTGTTAAGATCTGCTAAAGATAAGGGTGAGGGGCGGGGACGGGGGCTATTGATGGCATTGATGTAAGTGAGACGACAAACACACACCCGTAAAACACACAGTCTCGCTCTCTCTGATCTGAGGTGGGAAAACGTCACTCGCTTCAGTCTTCAGGTTTGTGTATAAAAACTTCACACCGGTAGGAAGTGGGTTATCTACACACGGGATCAGGGTTCAGGATATACAAAGCCAGATCAGCTGTGTGTGTGTGTGTGTGTGTGTGTGTGTGTGTGTGTGTGTGTGTGTGTGTGTGTGTGTGTGCGTGTGTGTGTGTGTGTGTGTGTGTCTGCGTGGTGGACAGGGAGAGGGCAAACATAGTCGGACAAAGCAAAATGCATAAAAAAATTTACCGCTCTTAGACTATGCTATGGTGTTACCTAGGTAAGCCGTTGTTTCCCCCTATTTCAAGTCCTCGTGCTAAGCTAGGCTGACCAGCTGACGGCGCTAGGTTTGTACGGTAATAACTCCGTGTTTACTGCATGCATTGGAGATTTCGTTTGGCATTGCGGATGCGAATGAGCGAGAATGTTGAAGTTGCCTAAAAAGCACCTCAAATCTCTTTGCAGCGCGATACCTCCTTGTTTTTTTACAGGAACATGCAAGTTGTGTCTGCTCCCACTGAGACACCGGAGCGTTTGTTTTTTCTTCATGTGGTGTGGAAACCCCACAAACAGATCAGCAGGCTCAGGGAGTGTACTCAAAGTATTCTCGCGGTGCATTATTCAACACCAGTCTTACATGCCAAAGTCAACCCGGAACATGTAGTGCGACTGTGTTTTTGTGCGTTTGAGCCAATATTCAACCTCTCGAACATCCGTTTTCAGAGAAAGTATGTTGTCGCATGGATCTACCAAGAGATTGTGTAGATATTTTTGACTCACTGCTTATGTTATCTGTGTTATAAAGCAGTGTTAAAAATAGCCACACACTAAGACATTAGTTCTGTGTTGTTGGTGAAAATGTAGTCCTGCTCTGCTGCCATGCAAAGTATCTAAATATTTGTGTATGGACAGATCTTCAATAGCCTCTCTATTTGAATGTGTGCACACACTGGGGGGGGGGGGGGGTGTATGTATGTATGGCACGCTCTGTTTGAATAACATCAGTGTAAGCTTAATAAGTGAGCATGTTCAGGTGACCAGTATTCATGTCTGGCACATTTTCTCTTGTGCGCTAACATAAACCCTGACGCTGACTCAGTTGTAAAGTCAGCAAACATTTGATCAAGAGGAAGCCGACTGCTTTCACTTCAGCCCAATGTGAAATCCCATCATGTCGTAAGCAATCAGCTGACAGAGAGAGAGAGAGATGTGTTTTAAGGGTGAACTGCAAATGTGAACTGTGCGAATGTGCTTGTGTGTGCAAAATTCTCTCAGGTCCATCCAAAAAAACTAAGACCGTGCAATCATATCAAGCCGTATAATGCCCACAAACTGCACAATCTATTCTGTATTGTTCTGCTCGTGATAGTTGCAGTATTTATTTCAGCAGAACACAAACTCATTTGAACTAGAAAGACAATAAGTGGGAGAACATCTGTTGGCTATTTACAACTCTCTTTGGAACCTTTGTTGTTGTGTTTTTGTGAGGATTTACTCAACCAAACAGCGAAATAATAGCACGACTGGAAGAGTGAATAAAAGAAAATTGCTGCTACCTCCTTAGTGTATCCGTGTGTGTGTGTGTGTGTGTGTGTGTGTGTGTGTGTGACTCACCAAAAGGCCTTGAAAGCTTCATTAATGTCGCTTGAGACGTTGTCGTTTGGAGCAGGCTGTAATCTTAAGCCCTGCAAACTCGTACCTGAAAAACAACACACACGAAACAAACAAAGTCAACGGCAGGCAGCACGCACAAGCAAAAGGAAAACACACTAAGTCAGGTGTCACTGTACATTAAATCAATAGGTCTCCCTGCAGGACAGGGCAGTGTGCACATCTACACAGCTCTTGCACGGGCACTGAAATAAATCAGGATCTGCCAATAAACCAGGGCATGTACACGCACAAACCAGCAAAATGAAAACACTCCACTCAAGTGATCTGAACGGGCTACAGCAGCCAAACACACATGTATTTAAAGGAAACTGGGTTACAGAAATGTGTGTAGAATGCGTTGTTGATTTAATTTTGATAGCCTATGAACCGGAAAGCGCAATTTATTCGTGTTACACGGTTATAATCCTGCGATGAATCAATTACTCTCTTTTTCAGAGACTGGTGAAAAAAGAGCCTGAACTCCAACAACAACAGAACACTAAGAAGAACACCCAGAACATTTTCACATTTGAGATGCCAGAGGTTTATTAATAATAGGCTAATTTGTTGGTACTTTACAATACAAATCGATTTGCAAATCTGTGTCTCATTTTCTTTTTTTAATCCATAACGATCACTTTGCTTTGCATGAAAGTCAACAATCTGCAGGCTATCTGCAGGCTGGTGGATTTACACCTATCACATGTTGACATTTAAATGCACCATCAGCCACTGATACAAAGATGAGTGTTGAAGTTACAGAGCAGGACTCTTCATATTATAATTATGTGTAACTAACTGTCAAACCCATAGGCCTACCAGTAGCCTACTTTTTTTCCTTTTTTTTTGTCGTCACAGGTGTGTTATTTACCAACTCTTAACTGCCCCTATAACAAAGTAATGAAGCTTGTAAACTGCAACCCTTCTGTGTTTAGCCTACAACACCAGAATCCAGAAATCCTAGTTATAAACACTCAAAAATTAGTAATTATATTAGTAGCCTAATTAGTACCATAATTACGCAATGTGCAGTACTGTGCACCCCCTCAGCCTCAGAAACGGGCCTTCACAAACTACTGTAAATACCTCCCCCCTCTCTCTCCTCTCTGCTGCAGCAGCAACCTGAGATGCTGCTCTGTTCCGCCTGCCTGACCAACGGCCGGCGGATAGATAGAAATATGTTTAATCTCCGTGCACCCCCATGGCCCCCCCTCCCACTTGTCGTCGCTGGACACCGAGCTCACCTCGCCGGTGTCGTGTCAGCCGCCGACTCCGTGTGTGTCCGCTGAGCGCTCGGACAGTCGCTCTGGCTCTGCGGCGGCTTTTGTTGCATAGGTTGTCCGCTGCTCCTGCAACTGAAGCCAGGGCTTTAAATACGCCTTTAAAGGAATATCTGTCGGAAGAAGAGACGTAGCGCTGGCTTCCGTCGACGTAACGACTAATTTGCATAAAGTGGGCGGGGCCGAGGCGGTGGTACACAAAGCGGAGAGGCTGAATATTTAAAGGGGAATGCTGTACAAAATGTACTCAGTGGTACAAAGTCACAAAGTACTGGCATTCTGTGGCAGACCTAGGCTACTTCACCTTTATGCATTTGTGGTAGTCTATCAGTGTACTGTATTTGATTGCATTTGTTGTTCCACAAATGCACTTAAGTAGGCCTATTACCTGCCTATTAGGCCTACCTTACTACTCTATCTATCTATCTATCTATCTATCTATCTATCTATCTATCTATCTATCTATCTATCTATCTATCTATCTATCTATCTATCTATCTATCTATCTATCTATCTAATACAGTTGTACTTTTAGACCCACTACATTTAGCCTATCTGAAAGTTTAAGATTAAGATTGTCTTTCTCCCGATACTTGAACAGCTAGTGATGGAAGAAGAAGTATTCAGATCAGTTCCTTGTCAGCATTAACTGTCAATGGGACCAATTTCTGTATCACTTAAAGAGACAGCCACCAGACTTTTGTAAAGCCTATACTCACAGTGCACACTGCAATCTGTGTGAATACTAGTTATTAAAGTTTAGAAATGCAATAGAATAAAAAGACTGTTCAAGCCAGGCAAATGTGAAGGTATTCCATTATCATTACATAATGAAGCTTTCTTTAAGTTTCAGACAATACTGAAATTATAACGTTGCAGCAAAAAATGTGTGTTTGCTTGTGCGTAAAAGGTTAGTTAGGTTGATGTTTTAAATGATTTTTTTTAACTTGGTTCAAGACAGTTTTGAGTTCAACTTCAGCCTACTTTAAGCTATCACAGACATTATGCAATTCTCCAGGTGAGGTCATTTGAGGAGAAACTGACATCAAAAAACGAGAAGAGATGGAAGAAATGGGCAATGTAACATTTACCACATTTCCTGATGTGGTAAAAAAAAATAAGTCCCTTTGAAATTTGGCCCGAATACAGTTGTTTTATGCAGACATAAGTGAGCAGATTCAGAACTCAAAACATTCGAAAATTCCCATGCAGTGTTATGGACGTAAAGATCCGTCTGATGCCAACACAATATTATGTGTGAATGAATAATACCTGGAACCCTATATAAAGCGCTTTGAGTGCGAGAAAAGCGCAATATATAAATCCAATCCATCCATTATCATTATTATTATTAGAATTGCAATTCTGAAAACAACACTGCCATGTAATCTCTTTCATCCTGCCCTGGAGTATGCTGTGTTCCCATTCTATTGGTCGGAATATTATCTGATATCACCATTAATTAAGAACACTCCAGCAGGATAAATCAGTGTCCCAGAGATTTCCTCACTTTGATGAAGTGAGGAAATGTCAATAAATCCAATGCAAACTTATCATCATTGTATTGATGATGTTGATCTCCTGCTGCAACAAGCCTTATCAATCCTATTTAAATATTACATACCGTATATCATACTTTTACCATAGAGCTCCATTGTTGTGTTTCTTTATCGTTATTAGTGCTGTTTTTATTCTATATTACGGCTGGGTAATTGTATTTTTATTTATTATTATTTAGAATTATTTAATATTCTGTAACTTAGTTTTTTTGCTGTTTAATTAAAGTTTATGATTATTAAAACTGAAACAAACATGTTTACATGATACAGTTTCCATTATAATATGCATGGTTTATATATATTTTATTTTAATTTTTTTCAGTTGGTGTGAAGGTACTAATACAAACTTGGCAATATTAAATCAATATTAGTTGACAGCTGTGGGGTTGTTTGCTTGTGTTAACTGTCATCAATGTTCCGAGTGTTTATCTTTCACAAGGTTTTCAGGGATTTTAAGGAGTTACATCCTCAGTCGAAATATAAAGGGGTCATGTCTGAGAGGCAAAGACAGTATTGGGAAGTTGGATAGTATTGAGAGAATATTTTAATTTTTTACTTTTTGATATTTGTTGTTTTTTGGCATTCATTGACAGAAAAATAATCAGATAATGCCATTCTTATCCTTTAATGGTGTCATGTGGGAGGCAACCACACACCTTGTCATTTTGTCTTTTGTTTTGTTGTTTCTTCACCAACCACAGAGAGTCAGACATGGAACTATAAAGCATAAAGAGCTGCAGTAGTTGATAGAGGAACTTCTCTTGTTTACGCTTTTCAGCACTGGACTGCAGAGTGCTGCGACTCCATTGACCAAAAAGTAACTGTTTCAGCAACAGTGCTGAAGTTTTCCCAAGATAGGTTTAAAGTTGCAGTACAAACAGAAACTCTGTAGTTTTTAAATGTTCTCTCTCTCTCTTTTAAATGTAGCTCTCTCTCTCTCTTCCTGGAAAGTAAGCTGTGGATTAAAGGAAACTGTTTAAAAGCTGCAAGCGACTCAGAAAAAATAAATACTTATCTTCCACCGCAGCAGAGGCATGAGTGGACGTGTGGGGCGAGAGATTAACAGCTGCTTATGGATTTATGTAACTAAACAAGGTCCAGAAAAAACACACACACAGAAACATACATATTATTTACACAAATACATCTGCACATAACTACACATCACACACAGGCATTTTAAAAAAGCAGTTTCAGTGTTGGCTTTGATGTAAAAAAAGAAAGAAAATCTAATTAATATGGGCTCCACATGGGGGTCAGAGGTTATTCCCAAAGCAATAGCCCTACAGGGATTAGGTGGGTTTTCTCAGAAACACCTGAGCAGTACTGCATACAGGCTGGAATGGTTCTTATTTAAGATATTAAAGAGCAGGAGACAAACAGCTGCTACGTGTGCCGCGGAGCACAAATTACAAATGTTTTCTTGTCCTATCTGAAATCTGCCAAACTCACCTGTAACTGTTTTAATAAGGCTATATTGTACTTTCACTCGTACCATTTCAATTGCAGCCATTCTAGATTGCTTTCTAAATGTTTCAATTGTTTTGTCTCTTTATCAGTTGTTGTGTATTTCATGTATTTGCATTGCATATTGTGTATGGATTGTTGTTTTTGCTTTGCATTTGTTTGATTCGACATCATTGTAAATGAGGGTTACTCCTCAATTGATATCTCGAGTATAAATACCGATTTAAATTAAACATTGGAGGATTTGCTGACTTTTTTTTAAACATGAATATTTTTGGGGTTTTGGACCGATAGACAAATCAAACAAGGACTAAAACAATGATGCCACCTCAGGTTCTTTATGATTATAATGAATATGTTTCACTATTTTCTAATAGACAAAGCAGACAAAGTAATTGGCAGATTAAAACTGCTAGTAAGTTTATTTATTCATTTGCAGCCTTATTGTAGGTTCTTCCATGTATAACTAAACTTGACAACAACTCTCATAAAGAAATATACTGCTACTTTAGCTTTCTCTGGCTTTCAAACAGCACCCTCTTCTGGAGAACTCTGAAAAATGCAAGGAGGGAGTTCACTTTTATCTCAATCAAATATTATCAATCATTTGCATTCAGCGTGTGTTTCTGGGATGGGCACAGTAATACATGTGTGCCACAAAATCTTTAAGGTGACTTTGTTCAATTGTGAAAAGATTGCACAGAGCAGCAGTCCTATCCTCCATCGTCCTCATGTAATGACCAAATTCGTCATCATAGGAAATTGAAAACTTTCATAATAAAGACAAACTGAAGAATTCCATTAACAAAAATTGGTGTAATTGCTATGTTCACTGTTGGTTAAGTATTACACATCTCGTTAACCTTCTTGGAGATATTATAGTTTCACATGACAATAGTAAAAAAAAAAGTCTGTGACAATAATCATAAAAAAAAACACTGAAAATAGACTGTTTAAGTTTTTAGCAATAAGTATTTCATGTTCATGTTCAGTATTTATAAACAGCGTATACATACATTGTTAAAAGATCCGCTGAACCACGGAAGGAACCAAAATGATCCAACCAATGTGCACCTGCTTGTTAACTCCGATTGTTCAAGAGTCCCCGAAAGTTAAAGAGAAAAAAAGGGGCTGGGAAAGATAAAATATACAGCCTACTATATAAAAAAAAATTCAGTCCATCCTTTTTCACTTAGTTTATACAAATAACACATACGAGTAACAACTAGTCACATATCCTGAAAAAGTCTAGATTATTGATACATTTTTAATGTATGAGATGAGATGTATATCCTATTATTGTGACTTAAAATGATAAATAATTACATTTTTTAATATGCAGAGGGATATGATACAAGTGTGTTGTGTGATTTTTTTCTTGACTAGGACCTTCACATCATCAGTCCGTGCATAAAAACATTTTGCCTTCATTACCCGGTAACAGCGATTAAAAACTAATCCTGTTGGGAAATAAATAGAGGGAAACAAAGAAACATTGTGCAAGAGCAAAGAGGTAAGTACTCGATAAAGAAATTCGACAGATAACGAAACACAGATTCAGGCCCGAACTTTTTGCTCTGAAACACACAAACCCAGGTGTGTCACGAGTGCAACTCCCCAACTTTGTATCGTCTTTCGTCATATTTTCCCATCTCTTATCTACTGTACATTAAAGCATTACTTGTTTCTCAGGGCTTTCCCACTGCGCTGAAGAAATCTGCCATCACAGGAGTTTTGTTTTGGCTGTAGTTTGATTCCTTTGAAACCGTCCAAACCACAGCTGGATGCCGGGCTCAGTCCCATGACGTTCCCACACAATACTAGTGTGATCAGAACGCAATATAAAATGGTGTACAGCATTAAATAAAAGAATGGTGTGACAATACTAAAAGTGGATCTATCTTCGTTAGAGTGAAACACTTTGGATTTCTTTTCAAAAGTGCAGCTTTTTTCAGTCTTAATTTGTTCTTCATATTCCCGAACATTAGCGTGTTAGTACTGTTAGTTTTTTTAATTATAAAACCGCCGCGTCATGTAAACATGTTGCTTCACATGACCATGCCATGTAATTCCTTCATACCTCCGGAGATGCAGAGGCAAGTCGAGGGGAGTTAAGATTTGGATCCTTTTCTTTTTCAACTCCGCTTTTTTTCTTCATAGATTCTCAACCCCCTGGGATCCTTTTATCCTTTTTAACGGTTCACTAGAAGTCCCAAGGAAGTTTTTGACGTATCGACTACATCCATAGCTCAGTCTTCAACTCCACAATGTGTTTTTTAAATTGGTATATCCACAACACTTTCGACCGCTTTACTCCACTTTCCAGATGGCGATTTTCCCATCATGTTTTCCGGCGCCACTGAGGACGTAGCGGTCCTCGGCCGAGCACAGAGCCGTCACCTTATCGTTGTGGCCGTGAAGCTCCTTCAACACCTGGTAGCGCTCTGTGTCCAGGATGTAAACCTTCCCTTTGGTAGAACTACGGCCCACTCCGCCCACCCACACCTTAGGAGAGGAAAGGGGACAGAAAGGGTGGTTTCACTTCACTAGGCATGGGGCGATAACCGCTTTTTTAAGGTATACCGAGGTATGAAAAAAAATGTGTCTGTGTGCGTGCATTATTAGTGCTGTATATTAACCTGGTTTTTAACTTTGATCAGGCAGTGGCATCCGGTGCAGTCCTGCAGAACCACGCGGAGGAACGGTTTGCTTGTGTCCTTAATGTGCCAAATACACACCTCACCTGAGTCCAGACAAACACTCCACAGCTCCTCCCTCTGAAACACATACAAACACACAGACAGACAGACAGACAGACAGACATACAGACAATAACATTGGGGGAAAAAGGGTCACACTCAACTATAGTGCATAACAAAACAAATGAAGGTATGAGAGAGAAAAACTGTGTGTGTGTGTGTGTGTGTGTGTGTGTGTGTGTGTGTGTGTGTGTGTGTGTGTGTGTGTGTGTGTGTGTGTGTGTGTGTGTGTGTGTGTGTGTGTGTGTGTGTGTGTGTGTGTGTGTGTGTGTGTGTGTGTGTGTGTGTGTGTGTGTGTGTGTGTGTGTGTGTGTGTGTGTGTGTGTGTGCGCGCGCGTGTGTGCGTGCGTGCGTGCGTGTGTGTGTGTGTGTGTGTGCTACCTCAGGTAACAGCAGTATAGAGCTAAATGTTGTTGTGGATCCCTTCTGTTGCTCTGGTAGATTCAGACGGTGTTTGACTGAGCCGTTCCTCCACACCTCCATGATATTGTCCCTGGAGCCTGGAGAGAGACAGAGACACACACAGAGTTAAATTCAGAGTCCCACCAGACACTCTAAAGTTTTCCCTTATTTGGTTTAAATGCAAGAGAGTGAGAGAGAGTGAGAGAGAGAGAGACACAGAGAGAGAGAGACAGAGAGAGAGACACTCACAGCACCACAGCGTTGTATTACAGCTTGAGACGGACTGCAGACGGTCGCAGGAGAGGCGAAAGTTTTTCTTCATCTGAGAGGGTTGACACCAAAAACAGAATAATGAAAAACAAAATCTGCAAATGATGGGTTTGAAACCGAAATAAGTAAAAGAAGGAGAGGTAACTGAAAACGTTTGACCTAATCGACTCAAGATTATTTCATGGCAGGTCAAGCTTTTATGATAGGATATCACATGCGGATTTAACTAGGGAAAAAAGTGTTACTGGGAAACTGACCTGTAGCGTTGAGACATCCCACACCATGATGCTTCCCTCTGCGCTGCAAGAGTACGCCACCTTCTGGCTGAAAAGCAAAGTTCACAAGTAAGATTCATTGTTTTTCTAACATGGTAGTCACATGCAGAATTGGTTCCCATGCACATCTCATCGCCTGAGCTCAGTTATATACAATTTCATTTATCAGCATGATGGTTCAGAAATAATTATCCAAAAGTGTGGAAATACTGTGCGGTCAATGCATTCAAATCAATAAAGAATGATAAATATGAAAACCTGTATTTGTCCGTGTCCAGTGCCAGTCCGGTGACCTCCGCCCTGTGTTCGGTCAGCTGTCTGTTGCAGACCATGGCCAACATGCTGATAATGTAGATAACAGAGTCCTCAGAGCCCATCCAGACCTGGTCCTTATCAACTCCCAGCATGCAGTTCTGCAAACACACAGATACATATTACTGACCAGGAGTGTTGACACATATGAAAAAAAATTATACCTTTTAAGACCAAATATTAAAACCTTAGGGGGGCAGATTTTTGGATTCGTTTTTACAGAAACAAGTATATCAGTTTGGTTATATTTTCTTAAGGTGTAGATAATTAAACCCTCTCGAGCCATCCTTCTTTTCACCCTTTTCTCACATTTTAGGGACAAAGCTATTCAATTATTATTGAGGGAAAATAATTGGTTTGAGAGGAAATGATATCGAAACTAATAGTTAGTTATCTCACCCGACCCGTCATATAAAGAAAGTCTGTAGTGTGGGAGGAAACTCATTGTGCAATACCTAACTTCTCCACTAAGGGGTAATATTGCCTAAAACTAAAAATGTTGTGCTCTCAACACCAGCTCATCTCCTATCATAATCAATCCAACATGTTTCAGGTAACTACTGCAGAAGTAAGAAAAGGCCCAGATGTTTAACATGTGAACTGGCAGAGAACTGAGTGCAAATGTTATGGTTGAGTAGAGGAAACACTGTCTCACACAGAGACAGAGACAGAGACAGAGACAGACAGACAAGACACACACACACACACACTGGTGAACATAAGTTAACGTATTTCACATGACAGTGACCTGCATTCTTGAAAAAGAGGTCAGTGATTAGCACGGACCTAGCTTTACACTCTTCACGGCATTTACCAGCAACTTTAAGGCAATCCTGCCAACTTTCACTTGGTTTATATTTTATTGTGAAAGACGATGTTTGCACAGAAAATGTTTAATTCTTAGGGGGAATCAAAAGTATTCAAAACACTCTCTACACTCCCTGTAACGTGTACTTGCAAGTCGAGAAGATAATATCGACACTGTTTGAAGTGAAGCATAAAAAAACCCAAGCTAAACCGTTTTATCCATATCTGATGTCAATGGAATGCATGTGCTGTTTATCTGCTGGTTCTCTTCTGCCATACATATTTTTATAAAGTAAAGATATATATAGTAAACATCATGTCTACCACATTATGAATTAGAACTGCATTAGCTAGAAGTATTCTTTTCCTTTTCTGTGGGAAGTATTCACCTTTTTTCTACCATTTTCTTTTTGGTGAAATTTTTAAATGCGTCTGTGTTTGATATGATCCTGACTCAAGCCACTTGTGCAAAAGCTTGGTCTTAGTCAAGTACAGTGTAAAAATTGGGAAAGAGAGATACACAATGGAATAACGTAATGGGGTGTGGCTCTGAGAAATCCACTGACTTTTGTTGGAAAAATCTGATTAAAGGTGTTTGTCATAACTCTTAGTCAGCAGCCAAAACTCTTGCTGGCCTGAAGGTTTGCATAAAAACAATTATCTACCTTCTGAAAATATCTTTGTCTGCAGGCAAAAATTAAATAAAAAACATTTTAAAAATCCTTCCAAATTACTTCAGGGAAACCCCCTACAATGGGCAATTCTTTTTATAGACCTTGTCGGTTATCTGTCATGGGGATTCTCAGGAAAGGGGGCCTGCTGCAAACTGGAAACCACAATGATGAAGAATGTGATAAAAAAAACAATATACCAAGGCTAACAGGTCGACATACCCTTTCACATACACACTCATTTGATCCTTTGGTTGAGTGTCCTACATCTTCTCTGTTTTGGTGCATTTGTTTGCATTTCTATGTTTTGAGTGTCCTGTTAAACTGGTGTGTCAGTGTGTTCTTTTACCAGTCTTGCATTGCCGACGTGGCACGTGTGTGTGAGGGACCAACTGGAGGCATCGAACACCATCACCTTCCCCCCGCTCACAGACACCCATAACTGACCTGTAAAAACACACACACACAGAGTATACTGTATATCAGTTATTTTTCAAGAGCTTATCACAGACTTGCAACCTACGGCTGCCAGTGTTTACACTTCCACGAGGCCAAGAAGAAATGTGAAAATCAACCGACAGTTGGAGTGGAAACATTTCTTTCTGCCCTGACTCCACCCTGGCTTCACCCTAACGGTCAGATTTCCTCACAACGTATTCATCGCTAATTAAAAAGTGCCGCTGTTGGAAAAAAAAAGAAAGAAAATAACATCCTGTATTTTATAGAGGGAAAGACAGTGTAAGAGAAATAGGGGGGAGGGAGGAAGAGAGGGAGGGAGAGAGGGAGAGAGGGAGAGAGGGAGGGAGGGGGGGAGAAGGGACGAGAGAAGTAGGAGTTAACTGGACACATGCCAGGAATTCAATTCAGTGACCTATATTCAAACCAGAGAGAGAGAGAGAGAGAGGCAGATCTGAATAGCCAGATTTGTTCTTTTCACCAGCAGAAATCCCATAGAGCTGTAGCCTACAGAAGAACCAAAACAGTGTCTGAAAATGTGGCAATCACTGAGTACTAGTGTGTAATAGTGACAAGGGTCAGCATGCCACCAGCGGGGCAGCTAAGTGGCCCCAGATGGTTAGTCCACTGCAGGCAGTGGCTTTATAGTTTCTTTTTAAGCTGTTGCCTCTCTAGTCTTCCTGACACATAATGCGCCAGCCTGTCTGTCTGCAATCCTGGACAATTAAGTCAAAGAACTTTACACAAAGGCTTAACAACAGTAAACAGGCCTTGTGTTTTTAAGGTTAAATGGGATGACTGGGACTTCCGGATGGGTGACAGATATAAAGGAAAAACACATAAAAGGGCTGCTACTGTTAGGATGGAGGTTGGCACTGTCAAACACATTATCATTCCAAATTCTCCCACAAGGGTTCAGATGTGTTGAAATCTGTCTCCAGTTTGATTTAGTTAACTTCATTAAGATCCCCATTAGCTTCTGTCTTAAACAGTATCTACTCTTCCCGGGGTCTCCAGTTCATGTCCAACCAGAGACATTGTATAGCACGTCGACACCAAACTCTATCTCCTCTCCTTTACTGTCATCTATGAATTAGGAAAATAAAAATTCAGTGATTCTACGTGCCTTAGGTTGAAGTCTGCGTTCATTACGTTTCTTTATTAACATAAGTCAACGCGGTCTCGCTTCCACTTGTTAAACCCTTTGTGGTGCTTTGGTCTCAAAACATTGAGGGTGAATTTTGCACCACAACTCATATTTTTAAACAAGATAAGTGTTAGTATAGTAATCAGACCAACACTTGAGAACATCTTGACACCGGTACCATCCTGTCTTATTTTGAAATACTTTAAATGATTCAACCGTAACCCTTAAGTAGTTTTCCTGTAAAGGGGGCCGGAGGAGGAAGTGTTGTTGAGGAACTTTAAGTTCAGCTTCATGTCTTTTGAGAGAGAGAGAGAGAGCGAGACAGAGAGAGAGAGAGAGAGAGAGAGAGAGAGACAGAGGGAGAGAGAGGTGATGACATAGCAAAGGTCATGTGAGTGTATTTGTCAGTCAGTGTATGTTTTAGTGTCACAGTTGAAACTCTGGACTGTGAAACTGCCCCTGTGTGAGAGAGACCAAACACCACCTTTGTAACAGCAGTGGTAATGTGAACATTGTGAGGGGATCCCTTGGTTATAGGACCGACTTGTTTGTACCTGGTGTGTACAGAAGCACGTCTACGGGCTGAGGTGCGGCCAGTTCCAGCGAGGGGTTAATCTTGTGCTTCAGTGTCTCCGCGGTTGTCTTGGGGACCATCATCGGAACTAGAGACACACACACACAAAACCACTGTTAAAGACAGGAAACTAACCGGTCACAGGTGCTGGATGCATAAAACACACACTGAAAAAAAGAAAAGAATAGAAACTAAAAATGAAAATGTCCTCACAACTTCTGATGAGTCGTTATGTACTCACAAACTAAACTAAGTATATTTCATTTGCAAAATGCAACTGAAACCAAGTCATAAATCTTCCCCGACTTATTGAATGAAGCATTTGGATGAATCAGAATCAAAAATTTGTTCACATATTATACAAGGAATTTGCTGATAGCGCATAACCATGTATAATGTAATAATATAAATAAAAATATACGTTAAACAATACTATAAAAAGAGATTAGTTCTTTAGGACAAAAAGCTGTGCAATTTCGGAGTGGACGGTGTGATACAGGAATGTGCAAGAGTTGCCAGTGTTTGAACATAAGGGTGTGTCATATTGTTTATGGAGTCTTACATTACCATAGCATGTGGTGACTGTGGGAGGGATAAAGGTCCAAGCCAGTTGGAAGCAATGGGGCCTTGTTTATGAGGCTGAGGGGAAGGACTGGACTGAACTGTCAAACTGAATCAAAACTAACTCCATTTATTCTAACTCAATACAGTAAGTAAAGCTGCCTCTTTACCTTCCATCTTGATGCGGTCAAAGTGAGCCAGCTTTGAAGCAGCATAGATGGCCTTGCTGTTCTGAAGGCTGCCCACCACTGCGTCCATCAACAAGGCGTTGGTGAGAGCCTGTTGCATGTACTGGGGGTCCTTGAGACAACATGTATTTACATTAAATACATTTTGATTGTACAAAAAAACTAGTTCAATGCTGACAGCTGATTTGACAATATCGCTGGCTTATCCGACATCGCCAGACATGCTGAAAGTAAACATACTGTACATTCACAGGGAAATATAAAGGGTTACGATGAGACGGAAAGAAGAGAAGTGAGAGACAGATATGTTACAGTTACATCATCTGGTTTCACAAAGGAAAACCCTCGCTTCTTTGTTCAAGTGCGAGTATTTGGCATTTGGCCTCATGGAATTTCAACCACACCTACAAGAGGTCACTGGAGTTCACTATGACTGGCAAGTACACACAGCACACACACAACTCTCATACAACTCAAGATACACACACACACACACACACACACACACACACACACACACACACACACACACACACACACACACACACACACACACACACACACACACACACACACACACACACACACACACACACACACACACACACACACACACACACACACACACACACACACACACACACACACACACACACACACACACACACACACACACACACACACACACACACACACACACACAGTTATTATAGCTCTTTACCTTGTGTTGGTCGGCCATGTTGCGCCCGGCCCACATCTCTTTGACCATTAGGTTCCAGAGCTCAGTTTCCGTTTTCAGATTGGCCTCGAAGGCCTCCTTCCTGGCCCGAACCCGCAGCTTCAGGCTGGGGATACGCAGCAGCAGGAAGGGAGCAGAGGACACTTTCACCTCCTAGGAAAACAATTAGATAAAGAGACAGGATCTAGATCTCTCTGAAAGGCTCAGTATAAGCAGATGTTAGATGCTGTGAAAACTAGGCATGGGACGATAACCGGTGTCAAGATATACCGCGGTATGAAAAAAGTCAAGGTTTCAATCCGTCCATTATCTCGTTCTAAGGTGCTAGAACACACAGGAGGATGTTAACCTAGAAGTGTATTAGTGTTCCCAATATTCCTGCATCATAACGGGCACAATTTATTTTTTGTTTACCACCTAGACATTTCAAGATAACAAATTAGAGAGCTGCAATCGCAATACCGTATTTTTGCTTAAGGTTATCATACCGTCAGGATATCATACCGGCCCATTCCTAGTGACAACATATATCGGCTATTTTTAGCGCTACGAGTCTGACCTCTAAATCCCTGTACTGCGCCACCTCCACGTAGCCCGGCCGTCCGTCAGTCAGCAGAAAGAGCCGGCGCTGAGTCATGGCGATCTTCCCCACGCCGCGGCTGGTCTTAACAGAGGAGGACAGCTTGAAGACGCACTCGCTGGGTTCAATGTGCTCCAATACAGACGCAGGCAAGCACACCTGGAAAATCACATAATAACCAGTCAGCTGATCAAGAAAATCCCTTTCCAAAAAAAATTGGTTCGAATACATTTGCAAGAACAAGTTCAGAATAAAAATCTTGCTCTTGTACAAATTCTAGGTTCATAAATTCAATAATCTAAACGTTCTGACACTAAACATCAAAGTCTCCGTTTCCTGACGCTGTTCATAAGCTCATTAGCAGAGGTAAAATAAGCTTAGAATTTTAATTATGATCATCTGACAAATGCAAAATGGGGATTTTCCATCAGTGTGTGTGCTCCATAAATGGGACTGCAGTGGCCAAAGCTGTGTATATTCAGGATTGTGGGCCTTTAAGTTGCAGGTTACAAACACAACAAACACACAGACCTCCTGTGCCTCGGCCTCAGTCTCCTTCCAGATGGTGTAGAAGACTCTGAACAACTCTGGGTCCACCTGCTTCTGGTGACCTGCAAGAAAATACACACACCAATTCTTGTCATTTAATGCACCAATAGCAACTCGGGAAAGATTGCTTTGAACTTGTATGAGCCTGACAGATGGAATAGACTTCAGGACTCACTAAGACTGGAGTGATTGGTCTCAATTGAGGCGTTCAAGGTGATGATTGAAGTTGCATTAAATAAGGATCGATCTTGTTTTAAATAGCTTTCTTAATTGCCCCATTGTATTATTCATATGTATTGAAATGTTGTTATGGCTGTTTGACCTACTGTCTATATCTATTGTACATGTCCATTCATTGTATTTTTGTTTTTATTGTGTGTTGCTCTCAATTGCCTTCCCTGAATAAATAAAGGTTAAATTAAAAATTAAAATTAGGATTATTCAGCAGCATGACATGTGGTGCTGAGTTAAATTCGTAGAAATGCCTGGCTTCTTCCTCTCTCTCACACACACACACACACACACACCTGGGAGCTGACTATGCCATCTCTTTTTATCTCATTCCAAGCAGTCTAATCTGCCAGCATGCCTTGGCAGTTGTATTGGAGGTTGTCGTCATTACTGTATGACTCAACAATGACTACACACAGTGCACGGTCTGTGCACTCCCCCACACCCAAACAACATCACCATGCAAGCACTACTCTCTGCTAATGACCACTGAGCAAAGTCACAGAAAGCCTTATATTCTACATAAAACCTCCGAGAACCAAAGACATTTTTGACAATTATCCAATTTTGACTTGGAATGATGCGTCGCCGTGTCACCAACCAACCTGTTGTTCAACATTCTGTTTCATTACAACTTCAAACAACCACAAAAGGAACATCATTTCATATATTTTCCGTGATCTCTGTTCATCTCCGTCTTAACAAAAAAAGATTCCACGGCAATGAGTTATATTGTATGAAAGTCCGTATCTCTTTCTCCAGTGCAGGTCGGACGAGGAAAGGAAAACCCGATTGTTTGCTCAGGACGTGAATGCCCTTTTCCAATAATATAATGTGGAGGGGCAAGATAAGCTTTTCACACCAAGCTCTCACTCTTCCAAATCCCTTTCTCCTGTTGCTCTTATCTTAAATTAAGAACACAGATATCCCTTAGTGCACAATCCGTAGCGTGTATGACTTCCCATTGACACGCTCAATCTGAGATCACAGGAATGTCGTCAGGTGACTTCAGCTCTCCCAGCGGTTGCCATTACTTGCTACTTGCACATACTGTTTATAATGTACAAAACTGGCTGGCTCAATTTGGCTCAGTGCAAAAGCATCCTCTAAAATGTTGATTCGGTTTTATGCCAGTGGTGAAAGAAAGGTTACCGGAGGGATCAATAGAAACGTATGGAGCTTTTCTCATCATCATATGCATCCATTACATGAGTCATGGCAACCAGCTAAAGGCCAGTCAATGATCACTGAAGCCCTGGTTACAAACTAGAAAACATGAACAACCCTGCAAGACAAACTCTCCTTCTTCAAGCAGGGGTGAGGTAATGATTAACCCACAGGAATAAATGTTTGCCCGGAAAAGTGGAGGAGGAGGGGTATAGAGGGACATTTGTGTGTACGAGTGTGTGTGTGTGTGTGTGTGTGTGTGTGTGTGTGTGCATACTGATGAAGTCCAACACCTAGGAGTTTGTAAGCCTGTTTAATAAAAAATGTTAAAAAGTAGGAAAAATACCTGAACTGCTCTACCAAAATGTTTTCTGCTGTATAGACACGTGCACATAAATGCATATGCAGTGTTCTAAGCTACTCACCAACAGTTAGAGCGTCAAAGAGTCTATGTATAGTTCCTTGGTCTTTTACAATGCCAGACTCCTGGATACATTTCACAAATTCCTCCAGCTGCATGTACTTTTTCGGCAGCTGGAAGCGCTTTACGGCGCCTTCCTCGGGCCCGTTGCCGTTGCATGCGCGCTCCTGGTCCCTCTTAACCCGACTGATGAGCCTTTTCAGTTCTGGCCGCGTGTCCGCCTGTGGAGAAAAATTGCGTCAATTAGTGTGGATAGTTATTGAAAACCAGTTAATTACTTTGTTTTGGTGTTTGTTGGCCACATGATATTTAAAGGCATACTAGGTTATTCTGGAGAATGTTTGTTGACAAATCACAGCCCAATTCGTTTAAATTCCCTTTGTTTACATACCAGTTTACAGAGCCTAGGCAGTGTATTCGCACATAACTTTCTTCAGCGCACACAGAGTACGGACAGATTGTGAGGAGATATTCACTGATTTTGACCAAAAGTGATTTGTTGACAAACATTCTCCAGAATTACCTAGTATGCCTTTAAGGTACTGGACACCTCAGCAACAACTTGCTGACTTGTTGACTTATACGCAGCCTGACCAATACAAACTGTATCTGTTGCACTTAATACAGTAAACTGAAGTGAATCAGATGAGAGTATTGATTAGCCCAGACTGACCTGTCTCCGTTCAGATTCTGACATAGAGTCGACCAGTGACTTCACCATCTGAGACGGGAAGATATCTGAGTCTGTCTTATAAAGACTCTGGAAGTCTTCCAGGGCATCAAGACGCTTGTTGGACACGGTGTTTACCAAACCACGCAGGTAGTGGTACCTAGGAGGACAGACGGACACATGACTTTAATTGAGAGGCACATCATCTATGTGGGACTTATATCAATTATTCTAAATCATTAAATGTAAGTTATTTTATTTTTGTCAAACTCTTCAAACGTCAAACTATTCACAAATATAGAAAACACAATAGAATCGCAGTATGAATGTTGAACGAAAAGATGTCACGTCATGGTATTCAACCTGTTTTTCTAGTTTGGTGTTAGCCTAAAGACTCAGCAGGAAATCTGACAGAAGAGCTGCCGTCTCTGAAAAACTAATGTACTTTTTTTCCTGCTCTGTTATGGAAGATTTGCAGTAAACAAAAGCAGAAGTTAACATGCACACACTGAAATATGCAAATCCTGCAAGTTCATGGTTCAGGAAGTCAAACTTCTTTTTACTAACAGAATTATACTGATTATGTACTGCATGGGGATTTCAGGATGAATAACAAAGGATATTTCAATACCTTTTTTCCGGTTAAAGACTAAAATGATCAAACAAACAAAAAAAAACATGTTGGGCACTCTAGTACCTGGCCAGCAGAGCAGCCTCATCAGGTGGTGTTGCGCTAATAGCCTTCCCCAGGGCAGCGACCATGTCAGAATAATAGTTCTGGACGTAGTGATAAGCCAGCGGTGGGGGGAACTCTGGGAGGCGGAAAACCTTCACTGGCTTCTGAGGAAGCTTCAACCCTGGAAGACGACACAAAAGAAAATCAGAAAGAGTTTGACTCTTGAAGTGATCACCATTTATCTCTTCCCTCCATTTGCACTGACCAGTATCAGGAGTCATCTTCCTGAGGGAAGCGGGTCTGTTGGAGCTGATAGCAGACACAGTGTCATGGGGCGGTTGCATCAGGTTGGGCAGACTGGCTCCTAGCTTCCTGCTCAGACGGTCCTCTGGGCTGGCATAGCTTCTGTAGCCCGGCCTGGACAGGTTGGACATGGGAGGACGCCGGGAAAGCTCAGTCATAGCACGGTTCCTGCAGGGAAAAAAGCAGACTGTTTAGAATCAGGGCTGTAGCTTTTAAAAGGTGCACTAGTCAGTTTCAGGGGGAGAGGGATTTGTTTACATTTGCAGAGAATGCGGTTTACAAAGAAAATAAAAATTACAAAACATATTTTCTCTACGTGTAATTATTAGTATTGAAGAATTCTATCATCATAAATCAAAACTAAATTATTTTGAGGAACCTGGAACAAAAACATCAGGCTGGAATAGGTTTCTAAACCAAACTGTGGGGCCCTGCTGCTGTAAACAATGACAGTGAAACAGTCACTTTTCAAGGAAGCTTTTTCTAACTTCCAAACAGTGTTCCAGGGATCCAATTGTCCTGTGAGGATGGTTTGTTTATTCAGTTATGAAAATATACTTCATAAAATGTTCACTTCTCTGAGACACGCAAAGTTAGATGCACCTTTAAGCAGGTTTAATAATGATCTCTTTCACCATTTCCATCATTGAATACAGGTAATCTGATTTGTTAATTGATGTGGTACGTGCTGTTCAATAAACACAGATGATACACAGATAAACACACTGATTCAATGTTAACTGCCGCCTTTGATATAATGACAGCGACGGTAGAAGACATATCACCCGTTCCAGTCATTCATTACATGAGTGTTTTTATCACCTGAAGGTTTCTTCCACCCTGATAAGCACCTGAGCATTTCCTTCCTTCTCATGCACTGTTGCCATGTCTCACTTACTCAACACTTATTTTATTTTTTTATAAATGTGTGAGATTTTTGGTTTCAGGGCTTCACCTGATAACTATTTTTATTATCCATAAATCTGACAATTACTACTTACTTGAACACAGAATTTCATACCGGGGCCATCCAGGCTATTTTCTCACCTTATCACAGCTCGCCAAATGCTGGATACATTTCTAATGTCGGATTGTCTGTGTGAGAATGTGCAAACTCGAAATGTAATAACAAAAAAAAAAAAGCGAACAGCTGTAACCGTGCACCAAACATCTATTATTCTACTTAGCTTGCGATTTAATATCCTCATTGTTGCCTAGTGACGTATGTCTCTTAGACATTATATAATACCTGTGTGCAAGGTTGTGAGTGTTTTGCTCCATGCGGCTGAAGGTGTCCCGTTTCCTGTTCAGCCTGTCTCGCAGGAACGAGTGGAAGATATGAGTTTCTAACACCTGGGGACAGCAACAAAGAGAAACATGCAGAGGTGACTGTCAGAGTGACTTTGTGCTTGTGTGTGTACTGTGTATGTGTGCGTGTGTGTGCGTATATATGTGTGTTAGTGTGTAGATATGCGAGTTTACCTTCTTGTAGAAGGTCTGGTCCGATGGCTCCCTGGTCCTCAGAAACTCCTCACTGTTAAAAACTCTGTGTTCGTGGTTTAGGAAGTCCTGGACGCCTCTGAAAAAAAACAAAGAGAGACAACAGTTGGACAGAACACAGAGAATTTTCAGTGTGTTCATGTGTTGTAAAGATTGACCTATATATAGTGACTACTTTAAGAACTACTGTAGAATCACAGCTATTTGTATGAAAAGAAAACGGGCAGCTGCGATGGGTTACCTGAAGATGTTGACCACTAGTTCCAGGCTGATGTTTTGTATTTGTGTGTTGAGGCGTGTCTGCCAGTCTCTGCGTTGGCTTCGCAGGGCATTGACGTCCGTCCCCGCTCCCAGGTGACACAGCTCCAAGTCATAGTGAAGCTGGAGACACTCGGCCCTGGAACACACAGAGACCAAGTATGAAATGATTCTAGGGTTCAGAAAGGCTTGGCAAGACTTTTAATTCAGTTATTTAAACCGTGTACGCTTTATTTAATTAAGCAGGCTCTAATGCCAGCAGTTTACTATTACATTGTGTGTGTGTGTGTGTGTGTGTGTGTGTGTGTGTCTGTGTCTGTATTACCTTGACGTAAAGCTCTCAGCTGCAGCCAGAGGGATGGCTGGCAGGTCAATGGTTTCTGCCCATGACGACTGAATGATGCCATCATCAATATTCACCAGGATTAGTTCTTCTGTCTCCTATACACATTATATAAACGCACACACACACACACACACATTACACACGCATTGCACAATGGGGACAATTCATGACAACACTGTCCGACTGTGCCCTGTTCTGTTGGACTAACAGACAGCTACTGTTAAACATGTGAACCAAGCTTCTGTAAGACACTGAATAAAAATGAGTGCAGTGGACAATACACAGTTATTGTTAAACACTGTATGTGCGCTCTAGACAATATCAAAAATGACTGGTCTTTGGAATAACTGACTCACAAGCATTTTAAACAATCCTGATTCAGAAATCTGATTTTGACGATGTAGCCAAAAACCTTAAGCTCTCTGGGAAATGGCAAAACATTGTAGGGAGGAGCTGAATATTGTATATATAATATCAGCCTATATTAAGTAAAAATAATCATTTTCATCCAACAACTCAAGATTCATTCATAATCATATGTCCTCCATAGTATAAGAAGAATAACAGTTTGGATATGAACAAAGGCAGCGAATAACTGTACTCACTGCAGCGACCTCCTCAAAGTGACTGATGTGGCAGCCCATCAGGAAGGCTGTGGGAGCCATGAGGAAGTCCAGCATTCCACTAGACAAGACGGGAACGTAGGGCTGCTGCCATGACAGGGGCTGTAAAGAGATGTGCAAGAAAGAGCAGGACACAGATGAAATGACAAGTAAAGGAAGGGGGGAGAAAATGACTTCATTTGTTAGACAAAACAATGTTCCTCCTCCACTGACCTGCAGGTACAGCAGCAAACTCTCTGCCACCAGAGTGAGTCTGGCCCAGTCGGCAGAGAACAGCACCAGCCTCTGCTCTTGGAGGATGCAGGACAGCACCTAAAGAGAGCGGGGGGACTCCATGGTTTAACTGGACACAGGACTTGCTTCACAGTACTTCACACAGGTAGCAGTGCAACTGAATCAGTGAGATTTTTGAATTTAGAAAAAAAATCAACCTAACCAAAGGACTATACCTCCCTTCACATCTCGTCTCACCCAACATTACCCACAATAAAAAATGTATTTGAATTACTTTATTAGGGCTGTGCTAAAAAATTATACAGCAATATACATCATGATATATTAATTTTTATGATATCTGTATCGGTTTCCAGCACCTCGAATTGCCTGGCTTTTACGGTGTTGTGGAAGAGTGAAAGCTGGATGCAGCATGGCTGACACGGATGACAAAATCAAAGCGGCCCCTTACAAATACAAAACCGAATATCGCAATACGCATTGTACCCCAATAGATTGCGATATAACATACCCTGACCCAAGTATTGTGATGCGTATCGTATCGAGTCCTTGCTGATACCTAGCCCTTGACTATATACAAATGTATTTGACCCCACTTTATAAGTTCTTATTGTGTTTATATGCCATGCAATACCAGTGTCTGTGTGCTGCGTTACCTGGAGCAGTGTTGTGTGCGAGAAACAGAGGAGAGGTAGATGCAGGTCGATGTCGATAACAGGACTGTCCTGATCCTCCCTTGATGGAAGAACCAATTGGAGGGGGCGGAGGCTGAATGACTAACACACAGAAACACACACACATATAAACTGTAAATATCTAGGAAGTGAAATGAGTCACACAGAGACAAATACAGACGGAGTGAGGGAGAATATCATGAGCGTTTTTCTGACCACATGGAGCTGTCCAGGAGGCGGTAACGGAACTAGCGACAGCTTGGCTGAAAATTCCTTTATTGTTTCCTCAAAGTCGGCTTGTCTTGCAGGTCTCAACTGGACCAGTAGACTGAAAAGGGGGAGACACATTGGGAGATACAGAGAAAAGGGTTTAAGTTAAAAAAAGTTAAATTGCCTTAAACCAGGGTCAGGTTATCCATCAAGCGCTCTGTATTTAATAGAAATGATTATTACCATGACAGGCAGTCTCTCAGAGCGTTGTAGTAGGGGAACTTGGAGATGATACACACAGCAAAGGGGGAGTAGAGACGGGACTTTGACGAACTCCATCTGTGGCCATTCTGGACAGCACTCTCCTGACAAGACTGACAAAGTGGACAGCCAATGAGACTGCATTCAACTGATTGAATTGAGGTATTTTTTTTCCAGTTTGTGTGAGTATTTGTAGTGTGTGTGTGTGTGTGTGTGTGTGTGTGTGTGTGTGTGTGTGTGTGTGTGTGTGTGTGTGTGTGTGTGTGTGTGTGTGTGTGTGTGTGTGTGTGTGTGTGTGTGTTAGTGTGTGTGTTAGTACCTGCACAGCTCGGTAATACTGCACCACAACTCCATGGGTTCGGTTCCCAAAAAGGTCAGTGAAAACCAGGAAGTGATAACTGTCTTCCTTCTGCTCATTGGCTAACTGGAGGCCACCTAGCCAATGGAAACCAACAAGTTTCAAGATATGCCACTAGACAGAGATCAGATGTAATGCCATGTTTCATGTCTATTTTAATAAAAGACATACAGGTAAAAGGGTCAGACGTTGGTGCAAGTCTTCATACCAGTGGTGGGTAGTTTCTGATGCATAATCTACATAGTGCCCTTTAAGTAAGACAATGATCCATGACGCTGAGTCAGCATAGCAAGATAACAAGTCATGCACTAAAGAAGTAAGCTAAGCAAAACAAAGCCTTGATGCTTGCTATACAATCATTGCTCGAAAACATAAACTGTTGTATTAACAACAGATGTTAGTTATTTAATTCAAGTACACTCTAATGTCAGGTTTGTTAAAGAGGAATCCCACTGTACCAGGGAAACAGAGATGAGGCAAAGCGATGAGGTCCAGATCCTTTGGAACGCTGATGTCCTCTGTTGCCGAGGACGCTTCAGTACGATTGGTTGTTTCTCCATTAGGCAACACCTCCGCAGCACGGTCTCGCTTCTTCTACAAAACACACAGGAAAAAACAACAAACATGGATTTGATTTCAAAATGTGATCATCAAAGAAGCCGGGGAAAATGTGATCTGAAAAGCCCTATCTTGGATCCTTCTAAGACTGACCAAATAAATAATTTCTTAATTTCTTCTTTTTTTTTTTGGTTTACCTTCTTGATAAAGCTCTTCCTCCTCTGCACGCGACTGAAAGCTGGACCAATAGGCTGGCTTGAGTGGGTCTCCTTGGAAACAAAGGGCGGGGCATGGACCTGCAGCACCTCGGCCTCCAGCAGGGGAAGTTCGTTTAACTTACTCTGCTGATGGAGCTAGGGTGACAGTTTGGAAATATTTTGAGTTATACGTTTGGCAACATAGAAGTCACTTTATATAACACTTCTAACACCCGACTCAAAATAATTCTTCTAATGTCTTCATACACGTCTCTCTACGCTGCACCATCAACTCCATTTCTATTGGACAACATTTAAATGCAAATATGAAAATAAGAGGAATGAAGAATCTGTAGTTTTGTATATTTAAACCATCACTGTATATAAAGGCCATTACACTACTTTCAAATTGCTTTAAAATAATTTTTCTATTCTTTTAGTTACCATGTACGGCTACCATTAACAGGGTCTTGCAGTTAATATTGAGGACATAAACTGCGGTGGTGCAAAAGGTGTGTGCAAAGGTAATCTGGTAGGTTACTCTCTTTTCCTTATTATAACATTTAGATATTATGGAATACAGAACACTGCTAATTGGAGCTGCTGATGATATGTACCTGGTATGTTTCTCGCAGCTTATCACTAGGGGCTCCAACCACCACACATGCCTCCAGCAGACCAGACGGGAGGTCTGCCATCACACACACACTGCTAAAAAAAACAAGTGCATTAGGATGAGATTAGGTATTTCTACATCTAACGTGATAAACATGTTAATACTATGACTGTGATATAAGATGTTATACATACAGCAATATCCACCCCCTAGTATAATTAGAGAGAACCACTGGTAAAATATGAGAATATAGGTGACAACAATGGCACAGAGAGCTGTTAGTGATGGTTCAAATATGTCATATTTCGACCATGAATCACCAAAGATATGATCTCAACCGAGTTCAAGTTCAAACGACAAAACTAGATCTTCAGCAATGCAGGTTTTTTAAATGTTACTTACCGTAATAAAATAGGCTAAATAAAAACCCACCCACACACAGACACATCTCTGATCCCGCAACTTCCTCCAGATGTGTGCAGAGACAAATACATACTAAGACTGACGCAGATGTTAGGGTTTAATCACTGGTGCAGTAAACCAGTTGTCATCAAAATCACTGATGGGGAACCATTTACCATAAACGAGAGTCATGTCAGAGCGGCTTCTCTGCCCATTCATATACACAACTAGTCCTGCTCAGAATATGACAAAATGTTCCTAACATCACAATAGTATACGTCATAAAAAAGTTAATATTTTGAATTTTTCCCTACAAGATGTGTTGTGTTTTTGATGTGAAGGCTTTATGGCTTTACCTTCCTTTAGGTAGGTTCGGTCAAGTTAGCATTCATACAACTTGGAATGACACAAGAAAAGAACATGTCATTTCTTGGTTTGGCCTTTCCCTTGCGTTTTTGGTTGAGGTTATTGGGAGTGTACTGTATATACAGCCTAAAAAAAGAAAAACCTATAAGAAAACTATTCTGGGCAGAAAAAAAAGTACCCTACGTTCACATTTATTTATTTTTTCTAGTACAAAAGAATCATTACATCTACAATTGACATGCTAGTGAATCACAGTACATTTGCATCGATATCAATCTATCTATCTTCACTATGGCACATCCAAGAATGACCATCTGACTTGCATTAGTTGCAGGCAGCCACAGGCAAACTGCTGCATTCTTTTAAATCGTCCTCTTTTACACATCTTTCAGCTCTTCTCTTTATCTCACCTCACTGTTTCTCCCCCTTTTATCTTCTCTTTACCTCTTCTTAAATCCCAGATTTCTTCACTACTTTCATCCCCTCTTCTGTGTTATTACCAGAATGTTCTCATCTTTCTCTCTATCTTCGACAGCCTTGTTTTCTTTCCTTCTCTCAGTCCTCAGGCCATTCCGGCCTCTGACTAACTGCCCTGCTGTGTCACATAAACACGCACATACACACCAACTAACTTCAGTCATTTATTCCCTGAAAATGTGAGACAGAAAAAGACAGAAACAGAAAAACAAAGACAGTCCATCTAAAAGTTATTGGATGAAAGCAGTGTTTGCACTTCATTTCTTCATTTGGCAATGTTTACAAAGACTTCACAAGGAAAGCAGCACTGAGTGGAATAGCTCTATCAATATCAATATCCTAACAATAACAGAGTTGAGACTTGAGCTATGAGGAGGCAGCCTCCATGTCCGGGAACTTTAACCAACAAGTTTGTCTTCATATATTTCAGAGAGGAAGCAGCTTTGATGAGCCTGGCTACTATCACACCAAGCAGATATTTTATGGAAGTGAAAAAAAAACTAAGAGAAGAAGGCTGCTTCCATAATGGAAGTGTTTCAGAGAAGTAACACGCTTTCTGAGAAATGAAAACCATTTTAAGTGATTCTCATGGGTGATTTCTGGGCCCTGGTTATGCCAGTGTGTCAGTGTGTGTGTGTGTGTGTGTGTGTGTGTGTGTGTGTGTGTGTGTGTGTGTGTGTGTGTGTGTGTGTGTGTGTGTGTGTGTGTGTGTGTGTGTGAAACCTGCAACAATCTCTTTTGTAATCCATTTTGAAATCAGATGGAGTTAAAGTGGAAATTGGCTCAGTGCCATACAATTCATTAAGTTGCTGACTCATTATTTTACATTGTATATTTTATTTGTTACAAATTAGGCTTACTTTTTTTTTTTTTACTTAAAATATGGAAATTTATAATTACTTTTTTCCTGCACCTTAGGGCTGTGTTTTCACTATGTTTTTTTTATTATGACAATGGGTGCACGCCCCTATAATGGGCACCAGCCTACACTTAGGTTTCGGCTGGTCTGTTAAACTAGAGCCAATCTGTGCAGACAGGTAGCGTACACAAAATAACGAAAAGCATGAAGTAAAAAGATTGAAAGTCTTAACAACATTCAACTGCCTTTTTCTTCCCTCCGTTGATGAAACTGTGCGCTAAAAATAGCTTTCCCTCCCATTAACGCTGACACATGCATTCTCACTTATTTCCATGAGTAAAATGCTTCCATTAAATGTTTTGGCGGGCAGTTGGTCAAGTAGGCTAGTAACAATGAGTAACATTTGGTTTTGTGCCAAGATACATCTCTCTGAATAAAAATGAATAGTTACAGTAGGCATACACACGGGATTATTTGCACCAACCAAACCATAATAGACATATTTTTCTCCTAAATGGTCATTTCTAGCCAGCTGTCACTGAGATTAAAGTAGCCCAAATCTGAACGTAATGACCATTTTTAAACTGAAACTGACCATAAAGTTAGTAGCCTGAAAGTTGCCTCTATGTGTGAACATGGTACTAGCCTAGTGACGCGTGGAGACCTATGTTGGAGACAAATCGAGCAAGATTATCAAACACAGTAACAAATTAATCTTCAGACACTGACCTTAAATCACTCGATCATTTCCACCGGAGGACGCATGCGGCATGATTCAAACTGCCGAGAAAAGGTTAGATCCAGTTCGTTGTCACATATCTGAGAGTTTGACTGCTGCAGTGGAGACTTCACTAACTTTTTACAGTGAGCTGTGATTCAACGCTGACACACACACACACACGCACGCACGCACGCACGCACGCACGCACACACACACACACACACACACACACACACACACACACACACACACACACACACACACACACACACACACACACACACACACACACACACACACACACACACACACACACACACACACACACTTACCGCGGGTCCGTCAAACACGCTGCGCCACGTACAGCTGGACGTCCTGCATTGCACATTTCAAAATAAAAGCTTTTTCTTTTCACAGTCCAGCGGAGCTGCATAAAGAGTACAATGTCGCCATCTACCGGATATTTAGTGTACCGCTAAAAGTAAACGCATGAATAGAAATACATTGATGCGAATTTTGGAAGGATCATAAATCATTCCATTAAAAGGCAACAAATCATTGCAGGTCAATCTATTAGGCTATTATACCAATAAAAAATCACTGCAGCTGTTTTAAGAGGAAGCGTCGTACAGAAGAGTTTGGTAATATAGGCTATTACATAGACCTATACATTCAGCAACAAGATTAATAAAAGTTCTCAGATTTGGTAACCGTTACCCATAATGGTGTCTTGTGATTGATTGGATAGTCACAGTGATGTAGTCTAGGTCTTTAAAGTAGTGCACAATGTCGGTAAAGCTTTCAGAAATTAACGCAGGGTCAATAACGAGCTTATATTTGACTGTTGATTGATCTGTCGAGTTATATTCAGTGAGAGACTGCAAGACCAAAAACAACATAGGTCTACATTAATCTTTCAAAAATTAGAAAAATAGAAAATGCTAAATATGTGGAATTCCATACATACCCTAGGCCCAGGGATAAGAAAACCGAAAAAGTATGCAATAACAATTAGTGTCCACCAGATGTCGTATTTGAATCTGTACACAGAGGGGAAAGGCACACAGACTTAGTAGTCCTACTATAGGCTATATATTAGTAGTAGTAGTAGTAGTAGTAGTAGTAGTAGTAGTAGTAGTAGTAGGCTACTCGTCTGTATGGACATACAGTTTTATCACAGGACTGGATTAACCAAAAAGGAAAGTCTGCAATCGCAGAGGGGCCCAGCCCAGATCCCCATGGGCCCCAAAAGCCCCAGCCCCAGGATCACTCCATCTCCATTGGTTGTACCTAATTTGATCAATTGAAACTGTATTAAGGAATGTGCACAAAATGGTGCAATGCTGTCAGGTATTTTATTGAGACCAGATCTTGTGCCCCCAGTCTTGTAGAAAGGGCATAGAAAGAAAAAAAAAAAGCTTTTATCAAATTGCTTCAACTCACATAACTAAAATTGCAAAGTGCAGTAGCCTACTTGAGTAAATGTAAGCCAACATAGATACTTTCCTTGTTTTAAGTTTAGTTTGATGCTTAATAAGACTTTTATATTTCCCACATAGCTCTCAAATAAGTGTAGGGAAAAGAAAAGTGCAACATTTCTCTGGAATATGTTGAATTAGAAGTCATGCATAGTGTCATTGGGCGGCTGTTTTCTTGTTTATGCATGGGTTTTGATGGTATACAATTAGTTGCATATCAGCAGCTACAGCGGATTTCATAACATTATAATATTTGACAATTATAGGTTAATTGTCATTGTAATAATTAGCTTGTTAACCATATATTAGGCCTAAATTGAAAAACTTGTGTGTTTTCAAAAAGAAAAAAATCTGTGAGGAAAAATCCTGACTGAGTTTGTTGTTATTCATGTATAAAGGGTTAAAGTCAATTACATCAAAGTACTTGAAATTGGAATTAGGGATTGTAGGCTACTTGAATAAATGTTGATGAAAAAAAACATTTTATATTGGCTAGCCTACTACTTTTATATAGGCTATTGAATTTGGTAGACCTACTAACCGTAATGCTACCACCGATAATACTTGTTTTACCATATTTTAATTGCCGAATAATAACATGTAAAGTATCTATAAACTCATTCATGGCTAGGTTACTGTTTGCATAGCCTGCGGTAAGGCTTTCCTTTAGGGAGGGAGTAGTTTTCTCCCTCCCTCCCCGTGTCTCTCCCTGTAGCGGCCATATTGGAATGCTGGATGTGGAGAGGGGAAGCAGGAACAGGCGACGAGCGAGCGAGAGAGGGAGAGAGGGAGAGAGAGAGAGGGAGAGGGGGGAGATAAAACAAAATACTCACCCTAACTACTCCTAGCTCTCACAACTCACATAACGGATTATCTATCGCCTCATAACAGCTTCTAAGTCAACAAGAAACCTCTCGGACGTCTACTGGAGCGACTCAACGTAAGTGATGTTAAGTTTTTCGGGAGTATTTTTCACGAGCTAAAAAGAAAAGTATGGGATGCGGTTGGTTTATACGTTCGTCCTGGCTGGTCGGCGTTAGCTGTTTCCTCTCCCAGTTTTTTGAACCCACCCTTAATATTTGTTCACTTTGGGGAAACACCTGATACGTTAGCTTGGCTTTTACAGCACCATAACTAGGAGAAAGTTTTATTATATTTTATTCAACTTGAAAAGAAGAGTGACCTACAGTAACTGCTGCCACTGAACTCCCTGCCACAGTCACATGGACTAGTGAATGTGAGGGTAACGTAACGAACCTACATTTCAATAATGCACCGGATGGATTAGCCTACATTTAGCTCCTAAATCTCATGTCTCGAGGACTTTTTTTAGTCCCAGTGTCGAGGATTCAAGGCTGTGTAGTTACCTTGATATAAATGGAACGCTTCCTCTCTACTCTATCTATGTTACGTTCTTTAACACATAAATAAAGTTACATAAGGTTTATTGGCTACATAACTTTTTTAATTAGTTACTTGTATCAAATGATGTGCCTGATGTGCCTGTCTACACTCACTAACAGTTTGCCAATGTACTTGTAACATCAGGTGCTTCAGTAGAGATAGCCTATTCATCCACAAATGTCTTCTTAACAAATTGGAGCTGAAACAATTAGTCAAAATTGGCTATATTAGTTAATGGACAAATCTGATCATATTTTCAATTCTTTAATCAAGCAGAAATCACTGTTGAATACCTTTTTTTGGGGGGGGGGGGGGGTTTCGGTAATGACATCAAGTCGATTTCTCAGAATTTGTAATGCCCCTTCTTCATAATTCATAGAGTTAAATATTAATGGACTTATCAAACCCATATGGAAAACATGTCTTTGGTCTAATGCTGAGAGGCAAATGAGCCAAGATGGTTGGTGCAGTTTATTCATCTTTCCTTGCATGCTTGAGCGCCTTAAAGTTAATTTAAAGTAAAAAAAAAAACAGGTACTGGTGTAAAATCATGTTTTCCCTTATCCAGACAGAGTTAATTTATGGATGTAAGCAGAGACTCAAAAGTTCAATGTAGCTGAATCCAAGTGGAACAACTGGGCAACATGCTGCTATGTGATATGCATTTTACCCCCAACAGTAAAAGGCTGCTGCTGGAGCCTGATTTACTTCTACTTCATATTCCAGATGCAAGAAAATGCTAATGAAGTGCAGTACCCCCAGGCTACCAAGGCTTAAGAACTATACAGTATAGGCTGTACTGTAAGAGTGCTGTTCTGCATGCTTAATGTGATATTCTGTGTGCACGCACGAGCTACACCTAAATCACTAGTTTGTAATGTATACGGATGTTAGGGAATGCAACGTTTCTTTTAAGGTCAATATTGAGTTTTGGATGCACCTGAGCCACAAAGTCACACTAAACAGTAACACTAAACTTCATCTTCTTACTCAACCAATAATTGCAATCTGATTAAGTGGAAATGGCATTCAAAAAGCCTTGTGCAGGGTTGAGATGTGTTTTTCTTAATTAGCAAACACTCTGCCAATTAGCTTATCCACTTGATGAGCTTGTATTTACTTCCACTCCAATTGCATTTATTCAGTTCACTTACCGAGACCAAGCGCTAAACCCCACAACATGCAGGACTACTTTTCTCTGTGGTATTAAGTCGTATGGATGCACGGTGACAATTTACTGTCGATATTATCATGCTAATTTATACAAAAAAAACGAATAACACGCAGCCTTTGTGTGCAGTTAGACATGAAGACTCTCCAATTTCTTTTTTTTTTTCGAAACCATGTGGTAGTGAACCACAGCCTCAGTCTACTCATTTGGATCATAGGACCCAAATGACTGCAGTGGAATCAATCCAATACCTAGTTCGGTTACAAGTGTATCATTAACCTTGAGCGTGTGAAACAAACTGACGTTTTGCTTCAATTTGGGACAGACTGTACGTCATGGGAGATTCCTTCATTCAGAGGGTCCGATTTAGTTGTTTTAGTGTTTTTTTTTATTTGCACATTTACTGTAGAAATGTTAATGTAGGGTTTGGTGAAATATATTAATTGGTTGGTAAGAAGAAATTAAATATACACCTTTTTGTCACGAAACCTTGCTTTGGCTGGTCTACAGCAGGCGTGGCAGTGGTGTCCGTGTGTGTGTGTGTGTGTGTGTGCGCTTGTGTTTCCGTGTGTGTGTGTGTGTGTGTGTGTGTGTGTAAATTGCAGAGCAGTGCAGGAGGCCTGTATTTATAGAAACACTTGACTACACTCAGAGATCTTACAGGAGCAGTCCACCACATTGCGGAGAAGAACTCCAGCGTTTGTATTTGATTTTTTTCTCCTTCCTGCCAGGCTGTGCTCTGTTTATTGTTTTGGACCATTTATTAAACCTTTTCTATTCTTTTTTTGCAGTCATCACCTGCTTCTTATTCTTCTCAAGTTTGTTCTATTCTAGACTGGTGGGTGAAAAGAGACAGAAAAATATAAAGACAAAATGTAACAAAGCCAGCAGTCTCGCGTCTAGATTGGAGTATGCGTGTGACTCATAATGACTCTGCAGACACATAGTGTGTGTGGGGAGGTATGTAGAGGTACTGAATACGAGTATGTGTGTGTCCTTAATATGTCATGAGGAAATCATGGTACCAAATGTAAGTAAGTTATTCACTTATTCATTAGTATGAACAATACTTAAAACTATTTGAATTTGCTATAGTCTCTCTCTCCCATGTTTCTATCTGCACTTCAGGGTGGAGTCAGCAATTCTGTAAACTGGTAAACAAAGGGGGCCTACCGTGGCTAACCTCATGCCCGTTTACAGAGCCTAGGCACTGGATTATTTTTCTCAGCACAAGCACTGTATGGTCAAGTGGCAGCGGATCGTGAGGAGATATCACTGATTTTGACAAAGTGAATTTGAGTGTTCTCTAGAATCACTGACTCCACCTTTAAAGGAATACTTCACCCATACGGAACCGGCGTTCTATCATTATAAAATCGCTATTATAATATAATGAATGAGGTTTTTCTTCCCTCAGTCTTTCCTCAGTCTTCCCTTGGCCCAGATGTCCTGTTAATCCTAACCCTACATTTTTACTAGTGTGATGTGATACTAGTAAAATGTAGGGTTAAAGAGTGAGACCATAAAACACTCTTTCTGCCTTTTCTCAGGCTAGGATGAACCGATTTCAAAAATGTTTGCATATTTATACTACATCGGATTTCAGAGTTCAATACACCTTCATATTCCCTCCGGTGAAGTGGGTCTTTAACTGTCAAATAACGTGAATACGTTCCCCCAAAAAGTATCTCAATAGAAAGAAATATAAAATGTTTTTCGTTGTTGTTGCCCTACCTACACGGTGGCCGTGTTTTTCTCCAGTGATTGACTACTTCATAACGACTGTGAAAATACTTGTAGCTGCCTGTGTGGTGGAGGTCCGAGCTGTTTTTTTCCACATCTGGCACAAACGTATGAATGCTGTTTGCAAACTCACCTCAGGAAGGGAAGACATTTTTTTTTAATTAATGAATGAATGGTCAGTTGAACTGAGCACATGTTGTCCTTTGTTTTGCACCGGTAATTTAGATTGGAAGTATTACTTACTGTGTGCGTGTGTGTAAGTGTGCTGGCAATGCATATGTGATTGTAATGTATGTGTCTGTCCTGGCTATAAAATCAACGTCCATCTTCCGTGGCCCTTATTCCCCTGCATCCTCTAGCATGTGGTTTCAGCTGTGAAGGAAAATAAGTGTGTGTGTGTGTGTGTGTGTGTGTGTGTGTGTGTGTGTGTGTGTGTGTGTTTTTCAAGACAGGAGGCTGAATGAAGGTCCATTCCCGTTGCTTCTGGATTGGTTGCATTCAGGAAGCCCCCCACACACACTCACAGAGTATTTACTGTACATCCTAGAGCATGCTGCGTCCCTCAGGAGCTGAGAGGAAAACGCCTTCTTCCTCTCACTACTCAAACCTCTGTGTGTGTGTGTGTGTGTGTGTGTGTGTGTGTGTGTGTGTGTGTGTGTGTGTGTGTGTGTGTGTGTGTGTGTGTGTGTGTGTGTGTGTGTGTGTGTGTGTGTGTGTGTGTGTGTGTGTGTGCTCTTCTGTGATATCTACTGTGTGTACCCAAAGATAAAACGGTTGAGAATGTATTTACCTATTAGATCTTGGGTGAGCAATGTGTTTGTGTGCGTTCTTGCAGTGGTATTGGTCTGTTTGCTGATCGAGGTTGAATTTTACAACAACAAGACAATGGTAATCCGGATGATAGTGTGCACACCTGACACCTGCTGCTATACATGTTTGTGTATGTGTTGTGTCAGCAGGAGTGTAGCTAGCTATACTTGCCTATATTGCGTATTGCTGTTATATGAGTAAGTTGGTGGATGTCAGATATCCATATTACAAAGTCCATGAAAGTAAAAATGTGAACGTCCGGGTCATAGTTCCTTGTTGAAATGGCTTGGGCTGCTGACCAATTTTTAAGTGACAATGCAATTACTGGTTTTCCTTACCTTTTTTAAATGAGAATTGATTCTATGCAGTGAGGCATACAGATTTGGTTGGGCTGATAGATCCATTCTGACCCATTGTTTGTTCAGGGCCAGTGGGCAAAAACTCCCAATAGTGCTGCTTTTCACAAAGTTATTATTTTTTTTACCTGAAACTAATCTCTTTAGTGTTTTTCACAAAGTTATTATTTTTTTTACCTGAAACTAATCTCTTTAGTGTTTGAATCTCCAAAACCTTTTAATCATTTCAATGAAGACAGTAGATTCACAGCTTCTCTGAGCTTGTCATAATACCAGTTGTTTCAGTTTGAGAGTGTGTGCGTGCGCGGGATGACCACTGTGCACACTGCAGCGTAGCATTCTTACTGTGTACTAAAATGTGCTACAATGGCAGGAAATGACATCCTAGTTAATGACTGGTCCCTCCTTGGGGCATGCACATACACACACACACACACACCCACACACACACACACAAACACACACTTGGAGCGAGCTACCTTCAGTCATGCTGGTCACTAGTGCAACATGTCAACCAATGATGAATGGCAGTGGAGAGAAAAAATGAATGGAAGTGGAACACAGTGATTCCCCCTGGTATATACATTATTGTGTGTGTGTGTGTGTGTGTGTGTGTGTGTGTGTGTGTGTGTGTGTGTGTGTGTGTGTGTGTGTGTGTGTGTGTGTGTGTGTGTGTGTGTGTGTGTGTGTGTGTGTGTGTGTGCGCGCAATGTGGGTGTGTTCTTGATTGAATGTGTGTGTGTGTGTGTGTGTGTGTGTGTGTAGCAGCCTTATTTTCCCCTCAGTTTTCTCCAAGCAAAGCTAGAGAACAATTACAGAGACACATATTGTAAATAAGTTGCCCCTCACCCTCTGTGTGTGTGTGTGTGTGTGTGTGTGTGTGTGTGTGTGTGTGTGTGTGTGTGTGTGTGTGATGTTTGAGCGGACAGTCAGTGTAATTACATTGCAGTGAGTCACAGAGGAAGAGAGAGAAAGAAGTAATTGTTGGTCTTTGTCATATCGACACAGTGAAAAGACGTGGGAGAAGGAGGGAGCTGGGTGGAGGAGAGAGAGAGAGAGAGAGAGAATAGCAGAAATAGAAAGATGAGGCAAGAAGAAGGAAAACATGGAGAAACAGCTGGCCCCACTCTGCCAACAAAATCAGTCTTCCAGCACATTAAGGTTCACTAATAATAATAACCTATATGTTGTATGTTTAATCCATTCAAACACCAGAGTGTAAAAACACAAACACTTGAGCCCCATGTTGTGGTGGAGTTTATATCCCAGGAACTTCTCCATGTGTCCGACGAGTGCCTGACTTTTTGCAGTCTTATTCTTTATTCTTTCACACGATACACAAACCCGACATAAAATGTTAACTCCATTATGATACTATAACAGATCCATGTAGAATGAATGCAACAGCAAAATGCTTAATATGCATGCATTCAAATGTATCCATTGATACTGGAAATATTGCAGATGCATGGGTAAAAACAGTTTTAAACAATATAACAAGGACGTCATAATGTATAACAGATGACGGATTGACGGGGTTTCAAATCATTCTCGTTTTGCTTTATTGTACATTTCATATGGGCAGTGACACAGCTGCATTCCTGAAGCTGAGAACATATAACAAGTAAAAAACAAACTATTGACATGATGAATCTGTTGTATAGAGTTTAGTTCACAATCTCGCTTAATGTCACATAACCTGTGAGGTGGCTGAGGATTTACCAAATGAATGAAACATGCCCTCATTTCTTCTCTAGGTTCATTCACAGCCATGTTATACACACACACACACACACACACACACACACACACACACACACACACACACACACACACACACACACACACACACACACACACACACACACACACACACACACACACACAGCTTAGCAGTGACACACCTGGATACGAGCCATAGCTATGACATCACCCACACACTCCTATATTCACAGACAAGCGTGTGCTGCCATGAATGAACTAGTGGTGCTGAGGTCAGATGTGGGTGTAATACCACAGTGTGTATTTGTGTCTGTCTGTGTAATTAGTCACCAGCAGGGATACTCCATGTAACAAAGGATCATTGAAGAAAATGCCAGAGGCTGTCTGTCTGTTCTTAGCACACATGTAAACAATAGCACTTGCAAAGACTAGAAATAACTGCATATATGGCTTATTTTTATTTAGCCTTTTCTTGTGATTGTTTATGCATTGAGTTCCAGCTTTATATAGTGGATTGGTAAAACTGTAAATGTGGGATGTGGAACATTATGAGTGCAACAATAGGTTTTGACATATTATTCAAATCCTTTTAATACTGTTTTGATTAAGTAGAGATTCAGATTGTACTAGGATTATATACACGTCACTTGAAAATGCATTGCCACTAGAGGGCGATGTTAACACACCAACGCATTAAAGAAGGGATGCACAGAGTAAATGATAGACAGAGTACAGTATACGAGCAGCTGTGTTTGTGTGTGTGTTTGTCTGTTTGTGTTTGTGTGTGTGACATCTTGGCCTACTAATCCAGTGGCCTATTAATCTGCTTTACTCCTGAGTAACTCTCGTCTTGTCTGTCCGTCTGCCCGTGTGTGAGAGAGAGAGAGAGAGAGACAGACAGAGCTTGTATCTTGTCATTGCTCATTAAAAGACTTGAATTGAGTCTCTCCAGTGTCAATATATATAGTCCAGACTTTAATTTGCCACACTGACTGGATATAAAATGTAATAGTTGGTGACAGCAAAGTGATTTTATGGCTCTATGTCTGGGCACATTCTTCGTTCCATATTTTCTGGCACAAACGGTGGAAAAGCGTCATAAATGGATGGTGGGGAAAGTTCCAGCGACAACAGATTTCTGCCTTAGGGGATAAGGATGTTTCAAAAGCCAACTTCTTCTGACTGCTGGCATATCACATCCACTTACAGATGGCTGTATTTGGTTGACCTTGATTAGATTATTTTACTACATTATCCCATTCTTAAGTCCTGACAATATCGTGTACATTTATTTTGCTGCATATCTGGCACTAAATGAAATACAACAGCATAGAAGTCTTTAAACAAAAGAGGAATTCTCTGATTATTAACTGTTGAAATCTAAGACAATACACTTTCAGCTGCGACAGTGTGCAGGAACCATAGGTGCTGATAAACGTGGCGTGAATGTCGGTTGGCTTTAACCTCCCTCTCTATCCCTGCATTTGATTTGATTACATCATAACTGGATTACCAAACAAAGTCAGTGGAACAATTGACCGTTACTCCCCAGGTCTCTTATTTCATGTCACTTTTTTTGTTTGGCTGTGAAGATGGATGATTTATTTCTGTCGCTAGGAGTTGAGTGGAGAACATTGCATTATGTCTAATTGAGCAGCTCCTCGGGGGGGGGGGGGGGGGGGTGCGTCTGTGTCAAGAGAGAGGCGAGGTAGCCAAAGGCAACACACACACACACACATAACCATCTCCCTCCGTTTTTATATCCTCTGTTAATTTCTCTTCTTTAGTTTTTTTCATATTGTTCCGTTTCTTACGACTTTTTTTCTCACATTTCTTTCAGTGAAGTTGTGTCATGGTCTCTCTCTTCCTCCTCATGTGCTTTTGAACCCTCTTGTGTCCTCCTGTACATCTGGCTCCCTCTCTCTATCCCCCTGTGTCCCTCTCTTGGGACACACAAGAGACACCCTTCCCCCCTCCCCTATCCTATCCCTTCTTTTCCTTCCTGCTTTTCTCTCTTCCGTCTCCCTCCCTCCCTCCCCCTTTCCTTACTCTCCCCTCCCACTCGTGCTGCTGTGTATCCGTGTGCCAGTGTAGTAGCAGGAGTAGTAGTAGTAAGTAGAGGGAGGTGGAGGATGAGGATGAGGGGCGGGTTGTAAGCTTAAGCCTACATCAACCGTCATTAGAGTTAGCGGGCTGCTAGCACATCTCAGCACTAACCAAAAGAAGCAAGCCCACAAGCCCGGGATTTTGGCTTTCCCCACTTGAGCTTTCTCTCAAGGGGCTCTTCTCTTCTCTTCTCTTCTCTTCTCTTCTCTTCTCTTCTCTTCTCTTCTCTTCTCTTCTCTTCTCTTCTCTTCTCTTCTCTTCTCTTCTCTTCTCTTCTCTTCTCTTCTCTTCTCTTGGGACTTTAACAATGGAAGGACTTTACCATGGTAAGAGTTTCATCATACAGTGTGTGTGTGTGTGTGTGTGTGTGTGTGTGTGTGTGTGTGTGTGTGTCCGTGTTCAAACATGTTTCCTGTGCATGTATGTTAATGCATGTGTCAAATGTCAAAGCAATTGTTTGTCAATGTATATTGTACATGTATACATGTACATGTACCTGTTTTAAAAAAATAAAATGTAAAAGTATGAATGATAAGTTCAGTTATAGTAATTATAACAAGGATTATTTTAATGAGAAAGTTGAGGTTGCTATTAAAGTGATAATTTGGCCTATAGGCTGAATGATAAAACTATTAAATGAGAAAACAAATGGCAGACTACTCAATAATGAAAAGTCACAGTAACAGGATCAGTGTGCATGTGTGTTGAATAGGCTTACCAATGCCAGAGTGTAGGTGTGCGTTGTGCATAATGTGTGTGTGTGTGTGTGTGTGTGTGTGTGTTTTTGTGTGGGAGGCAGCATGTGGGAGATAATGTGTGTCAAATGAGTTAGTTGTGTTTGAATACAAGTGTGCATGTAGAGTGATGCCCATGTGGCTCTGTGTGTAGGCGTCAAGTGTTTTTTTTTGTAGATTTCTGTGTGTGTGTGTGTGTGTGTGTGTGTGTGTGTGTGTGTGTGTGTGTGTGTGTGTGTGTGTGTGTGTGTGTGTGTGTGTGTGTGTGTGTGTGTGTGTGTGTGTGTGTGTGTGTGTGTGTGTGTGTGTGTGCATTGTAAGCATGAAGGAACGATCCCCCTGTGGCGTTTTGTTTCTAGGTTACATCATCTATATTTCAGCACATAGATCAGGCACGTTTATAAAGCTCAAATCAAGTTCATTTGAAGTAACCCCCTTAATTCAGACAAGAAAAAAAACATAGAAATGAATGTTTTGTAGGGCTGCAACTAACGATTATTCTGATAATCGATTAATCTGTCAATTATTTTCTCGATTAATCGATTATTAATCGATTAGTGTTTTGGTCCGTAAAATGTTAGAAAATGGTGAAACATTTTGATACATTTTCCAAAGCCCATGTTGACGTCCTCAAATGTATTGTAATGTCCAACACACACGGATATTTCAGTTTACTGTCATAATAGGAGTAAAGAAACCAGAAAAAATTCACATTTGAGAAGCTGAAATCAGAGAATTTGGACATTTTTTATTAAAAAATTACTCAAGACGATTAATCGATTATCAAAATAGTTGGCGATTATTTTAATAATCGATTAATAATCGATTCATCAATTAATCGTTGCAGCTCTAATGTTTTGTAGGCCATTTGTAGTATTTTACTCTAATCTCAGAGAACATAACGCTTACAGGCCAAAGGCTTTGCGTTCAATGTTTAATCAGTATTGAGTATTCATTGTCAGCCTTGTAAACCAGTTCCCTTGTGTTTGCGCAGAATGATAATGAAATATTCAATGTTACATTTGACTTTCTTTCTTACTGAACAAACACACCATGTTTTTTTCAGTGGGTAAGTAAGCAAGTGTAAATGTATGCGTACACCCACAACTGGTACTGCAATTGAATTGGTCATTAATGTCAGATTGTGTTTTGATTTATTAAAGGAAAAAAGGCACATTATTTTTATTCGCTCTGAATCTGTTGTGATGAATTATACATGGTGTTTCTGGTCCGAGTGTGATACATTTAAATGCGTGCCGCTCCAGTAAGCCAGTTAGCTTTATCACTGCACCTGAACTATGCACACTTGAGTGAATGCGTGTGCCACAGTGTGTGCGCTTTTGAAGATAAATGTGTATGAGCAGTCATGCGTCTAACATGACCTTATTATGTTGAATGCGTGTCGGACTTATCTGGAGTATGCATCGTCTGTGGGTTGTGTGTGGTTGTGTGTGTGTGTGTGTGGTTGTGTGTGTGTGCGCGCCATGTATTTTATTTTGTGTCTGACAGGTTTTGTATAGGTGCTCTTTGCTGTTTAACTGAACATGAATAATGGGAAAATGCTCATCTTTCAAATGAGTCATGAACAACAACACTGACTTGACCTTTGGCATATAAAATCGCTAGTGCCATACAGGAAATACATTGCTCATAACCTTTCCTTGCTAAATATATTTTTAAAGACGATAACAAACATTGCGTCTGTTTGTGTGTGTGTGTGTGTGTGTGTGTGTGTGTGTGTGAGTGGCAGGTGTGATTGGTGCCTTGTGTTCATTGTTGCAACGTAAGACTGCATGCTCCACTAACACCTCATTGTCCAGACAGAGGGTCACACACACACACACACACACACACACACACACACACACACACACACACACACACAAGCGTGTGCCAGCTCAGCTTGAAGTTTAACCATTAGGCACAGAGCAACGAGGTAGAACAGCTGACTGCTCTGTTGATTCTTATAGGAGAAGTCTTTTACTAGGAACATCTGCCTGGATAACCCTTAGCCAGTTTGATCTGTCACATCGCTTTGTTAGAGTTCTCCAACTTGTACTTTCTTTCAATGAAAAGATCCATAGCAACACAGACTTAATCTGAGCACACCTCTTTCTTTTCTATTTGCTTTTTAATCATCTCAGTTAAAGGGGATGTTGTCTTTGATTTGTCATCCATCGCTAACTGCTGCAAAACAAAGTGCTTTAACGCTCTGTGAACTGGAGTTGATCTCTGGCCAGTAGTTTAAACATCAGTGCATAGCGCAGACTCTCTTCATTGTTCTCTCTAATTACCAAAAAGAGATGTGAAGCGAACGACGTGCAATTATACACAACTCACAGACATGACATGGAGACTGTCCACAGTGAGGGTGTGTGTGTGTGTGTCTGTGTGTCTGTGTCTGTGTGTCTGTGTTTGAAGAGATGGCTATTTTTTCTTTTCTAGTTTGTTGGACTTTTAGCATGTACAGAAGAACAGGAGAGTGAGAGAGAGAGAGGACATTAATCCAAATAGAAAGTTAATGAGATGGAATTCTGCAAAAGATATACCTTCAACAACACAAAATGTGGACATAGGAGCAGTTGACAAAATATGGTAAAAAAGAATGTGTGGGACTGACAACAGTATATCTAAGAAACGAATCCGTGCTCCTCTCCTCCCTGGTTCTTGACGGCAGCTTGAACAGCAGGTGTATTAAGCCGTCTGCCAGTCTACAGGAACGCGCGCGTGTGCATGTGTGCGTGCGTGCGTGCGTGTGTGTGTATGGCCCTCTTTGATGTATGTGCAGTGGAGGCTGTTAAGCAGACTAGTATGTAATTAGCACCATGATGCTAGTACGTGTGTGTGGAGAAAAAAATCTCATAGAGAGCTATTAGTTAACACTCTCTTAACAGAGTGTTGCTAATGCTAATGATATCAATAAATTGCAGGACATGGATCACACAACATACAAATGCTTGGGGGCTGAAAATGCAGGTCTTAAATAAAGTGTTTTTAAGTATTTATTTGTATAACCTCTTGAGGTGCTGTCTAATCTTGTTTGTCAGACAGGAAAAGGCCACAGTCTCCTATGGTTTTTTAGTCTAGACTGTAACATCCCCAGTTTGGCTGCACATGCCAGGCTACATAACACTTAGCTTACATCAAAGTCTTACAGAAATCAGGGAAGGACAGATAGTTAAGAGAGGGAGCATCCATGGTACCAATGCTGTGCGTGTACTGTACATGTTTGTGTGTGTGTGTGTGTGTGTGTGTGTGTGTGTTTTTTCACTTTTAGACCATGGACATGAATATGTTCTATGAGTACAGTATTTAACACAGACTAAACTCTTGGGTCTTCTTGGTTTCCTATTACAAAGGGTCTGTCGATAACACACACACATCATGAGTCACCATCCTGGTATTTCCTTTAGCATTACATCATTTTGTTGACATCCCCTGTCATTTCAAACTGTGTGTGTGTGTGTGTGTGTGTGTGTGTGTGTGTGTGTGTGTGTGTGTGTGTGTGTGTGTGTGTGTGTGTGTGTGTGTGTGTGTGTGTGTGTGTGTGTGTGTGTGTGTGTGTGTGTGTGTGTGTGTGTGTGTGTGTGTGTGTGTGTGTGTGGACAAATGGGTGCCTAAAGCACTTAGGCACTTATCCTCCTGACCTCCTCCTGCCCACAGCCCTATCACTGCCCCTATAACTGGGTGTTAAGTTTTTCTAAAGGCTTCTTCTATAGGCTTCTTCCTGTGGGAGGCAGGGAGATACAGTATCCATGTAACATTAGTGTCTTTAGCCACTCAATAAGGAGACTGCTGCAACTTTTACTTTCAACAAACAAAACCAAAATGAGGATTTGTGTTGTGTAGTATTTGGCATAACATGTTTTCTCTGCATATGATTGGTATTCATTGTATTGTGTTTTGCCAATTGAAGATCAATAGGCATTTTGGCAATCAGTTGTGCCTGTTATGCTCCTATACTGACTGACCACACACTGAAAACGGCCAGCACTTTCATTTTCCTCTGCAAGTGTAGTGTTTCTCTGCAAGTAACTTAAATGTCTCCGGATCTCTCGTCCCCAAATCTAACAAATGCTAACTAATAACGAACACATGAACAATAGGGCCTGTTTCCCAGTTAGCTCTTTTAACCAGTGAAGCCTTCCGCACATCTCGGGCTGAGCCAAATCATGCAACAATATGTTATTGATTCTTTAAAAAAAAAATCAATCAATTATGTCCTGTTGAAAAGGCGACAGGATATTGACTGAAGCTATTACATTTGACATATTAGCAGCATCCCCGGCTCTGCAATTCACACTCAGTCACTCAACTGTCGGAGGGACTTAACTTCATAAACTTCACTTGCAATTTGGTTCTCCCCGGATCATTAAGCTAACTCTGTCATTTACGTTTGTCTTTCAGATATTTCCAGGATTTCCTTCTATACAGGTGAGTCCCTGACCCTTTTGTTTTGTTGTACACACTGATACTACAGCATGGCAGATTGAACATGGCCCTGTTGTTGTCAGGTGGCCAAAGTTTGATAAGGGTGTATTATTCACACTGGGAACGTCCGCAAGTTCACTTGCTTTGGTCCTCCAGACCAAATAGAATTTAGATTTTGTTTTGGTTTGGTGTGGTCCACTTTCACACTGCCCTTTTTACAAGTGAACCAACATTATGAAGCAAAACCACACGTGATCTGAGGTCGTTCATTCATTGGACAGACATTCTGGGGCGGGGAAAAGCAGGAAGCACAAAGTGAAAAATGCCAAAGTGTAAACAATCATGGACATATTCCATACTGCGATCGTGTTCAGTGATTTGGTGCCCATCAGCAAATAAAAACTGTGCATCATTACCTATGCTAAAGACTGTGGGAGAGAGAGAGAGAGAATTATTTGATGTAATAGAAAGGACTCCAAGTTTCATCATTTTAGGATTACTATCTATCTATATAAATAATAATAATAATGTTCCATGCTGAAGGCCCCTCTGTAGTCCAGTAAATAAATAGCAGGTTACTCGGGTATCATTTACTGTTTTCATGCAACAGCCAAATGCAAAATATTAGCGAAGATGGAAGGACATGTTGACATCCTCCTGTAAGATTTAAACTGTTGAAATGCCCTGCGGAGCTAAAGCTGCTGACAGTCTGTGTTTGTGCTGGTGAGAAGATGCACTTATTGCATTGAATGTATGTAAGTCATATCCGTGAGTGTGTAAGACGTAAAGGAAACAGTATATGGGACGGTCCATCTGTGTGTGAGTGTGTTGGTTTTTATTAGTGCAGACAGGGGGTGAACGAGTGCGTGAACATCGCTCTGGTTGGAAGTGTGTGTGACTAATTCTAATCTTCACACCGAAAATGTGTTCCTTGAAGACAGTCCAAGACCCTGAGGCTGTTTTGTATTCCCCTTAATATCACTGTAATAAAGATAAAGCAGGGAAGCATATTTTATAGTGTTTTCCTTCTGGCGTGTCTGTCAAGTCCCATCTATCTTTTGACACCAACTTAAATGTTGCTTTACAAATGAATAACACATAATTTTCAATGCTAAGTAGATATACATTTTAAAGTTTGTTTTGCTTCCTACAACTACAAATTCAGGCATTTTTTATTTGTTTCTCAGCACACCATCCACTGTGAATGTGTTTCACAAGACACAAGCAAAGACAAGTGTGTGTGTGTGTGTGTGTGTGTGTGTGTGTGTGTGTGTGTGTGTGTGTGTGTGTGTGTGTGTGTGTGTGTGTGTGTGTGTGTGTGCCAGTTTTTGTAGTTTTGTTATCTTAATAAAAAGTTAATATTTTTTCATTTCATGCACGTTTAGTTTTTGGTCCGTCATTCCTTAGGTGATAACTTTGTCAGAACCTTAGTCATAGTTTTCCTACTGTATATGGTTTGTTAGTTTTCCATGGCCTTTTATTTATCTGGTGATTCATTTGGCGAGCAAGGCCAGAGTAGATGTCACATTTCAACCGTGTATATCGTGTGAGACAAAACTAAACTGTCAATACTTAAAGTAGTTCATTTCTTAATACCTTTGCCACTTTAAGAAGTGAGCGTTTTACGAGCAATGGAAACCTAATTACAACAGCATTACAGTATTGATAGAGGGGGAGGTGTCAAAGTGGGTTGTCAGTTGAAAATGGGCTAAGACTGTAAATGACGTGCTATACTGCTTAACATTGTTATAGGTGCATTTAGTTTTGACAGCCGGGCTCAGCTTCACAAGATTAATGTAGATTGAAGAGTGATAGATAGAGTGTAGATTACAAGCAGGAATAAACAATCATGAGGTAAAATGCATGCGTTTGTTATTCAAATTGCCTTTTGATTTATTTTTTTACTTCAAGGCATCCACAGTGTATGTGAAGACAATGATTGTTCACTGATAGAACATATGCAGGCAGTCAATACATCAAAGTAGCTATTACAGCTCTGAGGGTTTTTCCTGCATCTTTGAATTCGTATTTGCATTTAGAAGATGGTGGGGTGTTGTGTTTCCCCTGCCCTGCTACAATAATTATGTGCTCAAAAACCCACAGGAGAGATAGATAGAGAGAGATAGAGAGAGAGAGAGAGAGAGAGAGAGAGACTTTGGCACCGTCCCAAAAGAGCGCTTCCCATTCAAGGCAACATCCGGCCCTCCGACAAAAGGCTTTCAATAGTCAAGCGCGCACACACACACACGCACACGCACACGCGCACACGCACACGCACACACACACACACACACACACACACACACACACACACACACACACACACACACACACACACACACACACACACACACACACACACACACACAACCCCCCTGCTCCCACCAGAACAATGAGAAATGCCCTGAGACTGAGCACACATTATAGGAAGCCCACATGTGCACACACTTCCACACACAAGAGGCACTACTCAGTAAGCTTTGACTCACACATAAGGAGGTACCATTAAGACTTCACGTTAAATGTGTCTATGTGTGTTTCAGTAAGTTGTTCTCATTTCTTCTCCAGAGGATGTGTTCGGGCTGTAATAAATGTCTGCTTGATTAATGGAGGCTGGCATCTGGTCAGCATTGATAGCTGCCACTCGCTTTGCAGGTTTATTGTAGACAGGTTGCCTCGGAGACGGAGAGAGGCTTCAGGGCAGGACCAAGAGCATTCTGGGAGATAGAGAGTGTCCGACCAGCGCCAAATGTAAGGCTGAGTGACTTTGAATGTGCAGTATGAAGGGTGATTGATTGAGACCTTGTGGTTTTTGGAAGTGGATTGGTTGTTTGTTGGCATGTTGCTAACAGCTGCTCAGTCAGGGCTACGTCTGTGTTTGAAAGAAAATATCTATCCTCTTTTCTCTTCATGTTTTTCCATTTGGTTTATTTATTTTTTTCATCCATGATAAGGATGTCCATGTTGACGTTCTAGTTATTTCCTTATCTGGGTTGGCTAAAGTTAAAAGATTAGAGTTTCCGGGAAGGGAATGGCGACAGTTTTGACTTGAAGTTGAATATGCGTTTTATGAAATAATGGACAGTTTGGCCATATTCAGCTTAGTTTAGCTGAAGGAAAACTGCCTACATTTGAGCCAACTAATCATCTTTTGTTGAGATGTCTTATCATATGAAATGTAACTTCAAGATTCGAGTTCTACATACAAATAATTCCAAAGAGTAAAAGTTGTGCCAATTTATTATTATTTTTTGTTCAAAAAAATGTATCTTTTATATTGTGCCAAGCTTGAGTACATTTACAAGAATAAGGCAGAGGGTAGAATTCCTGACCCCTGCAGATTTGGGTTAGAGACCCCGTAATTTATGAAATTAGACAAACTTTACAAAATAAACTTGATAAAGATAGTTGAAATAAATACTTTGACAGATAGTTTACAACAAAATGAAATATCTTTTGGTTACTTAACTGAAAAAAGTTTTAATTTTGACAGTGAGTGCCAGATGAAGGAGACCTAAAGTAGTTTTGTGCTTCTGATCAGTACTAGTCACCGTTTCTGTTCTAGTTATATTTTTACATCCATGTTTTGTAGATAAATAAAGTGATCTTTATATTCTTTTTTCCTTTTGGCCTTGTATTTGTGATGGTTGCCATATTGCTACAACATAAGGGCTGGTCTGAGGTCAGCTTCATGAACAGAAGTGGGAGGGATTCTGTTTTTTCATTGAACACAAGAGATTAGCTACATTAGCATATTAATAGTTTGTAGCTCCTCCTGCTCCTCCAGCAGCAGCAGCAGCCTACTCTCTCTCTCTCGATGACTCTCTCATTCCCCACTCAACTTTTTGTCAGGCTGCTCTGTCTTCTTTTTCCTCTCATTCATCCCCAAACAATTGCTACACAGACGCTCTCTCTCTCTGTCTCTCTATCTCTCTCTCTCTATCCCCCCTGTCCCTCTGTCTATATTTCGTTTGTTTTCCTGGCTCACTCTTTTTCTCTCACTTTCTCTTCTCCAAGAGGAAAAGACAACTTTCTGTTTGGTGTGACTGACCACAGAGTAATTGTCTCTCTTTCTCTCAACCCGATCAACACTTTTCTAGTTTGATTTGGCAGTGTGAACTTTTTTTTGCTGGAGGAGCAGGTCTTCTCTTCCATCACATGGGGCTTGACTCTTCCACGGCAACTGCGTAACCATGGAGCGCAGGCATGGGGCAGAAATTTGGGCAA
>NC_137221.1:11259521-11319521 GCF_949987685.1 Ammodytes marinus
CCATCCATCCATCCATCCATCCATCCATCCATCCATCCAAATACATTTATAGATAGGTGTGGAGTTATTATAGATTCTTCCTATTGTCAGCGCTTCCCATGAAAAGAAAAGAGCCATCTCTTCCTGGGTTTCCTACCTCATCCCCCAAGCCCATTGATTTCTGCTAAAGACGTACATCTTATAAAATGGATCATATTATAGAGCTTCCAATTTTAAACAAACGTACAATTCTCCAGCCATGTTCACAGCTCTGTGAGGCTGTACTGAGGCTTAGTGGTGGATTGAGCTAAATGCTGACATCTGTTACACTGCATCAGGCTTTAGATAGGCAGACAATGGGTTGTCAAACCATAAAGATATCAAATGTCCTCAGCATTCTACTAAATCTGAACATTACACCATTCACACAGTGGAAATATTCAGAACTCCTGACACTGCGTCCATATACTGTGGTTTACCCCCCAGCAGTGATTTGAAAGTTGGATTTCTTTGCTGTTTGTTCTCAGTTCAAGGTTCAAGCATTCTTTTCTAATAAAGGACGCTGAGCACAGTGAGAATTGTTTCCTAGCAAATACATATAACCTCAGGGCACACTGTCTTAGGGTGTATTCACACAGGGAAAGTCCGCTAGTGCACTTGCTTTGGTCCAGACCAAATAGAGTTTCGATTTTTTTGTTTGGCGTGGTCCACTTTCATATTGCCTCTTTTGTAAGTGAACCAGCATTACGAAGCAAAACCACATGTGATCTGAGGTCATTCATTCATTGGACAGACATTCTGGGGTGGAGAGAAGCAGGAAGAACGAAGTAAAAACAGCGAAATATATAATTGACATAATATGGGGTTAAAAATAATAAAAAGGCCTACATTTAGCCTATAAATAAAGAAGAAAAAAATCAAATTATTGTCGTTTCATATGGTTATAATTAGAGGTGGGCATAGATTAATTTTTTTAATCTAGATTAATCTAGATTAATTTTGGAATTAATCTAGATTAATCTAGATTAAAATGTCTCATTTGAATTCATTCATAATATGTGTGTGCTCCTAAATAATGACTCAAAGTAAGCCTTTGAGAACGTGTTTCTCAAGCTGTGGCGCATCAGACCAGGGGCTCATCTGCTTGAGGAAGCTGTTCTACTATGATAATTGGTGATGAAAATAAATAATGTTCAACAAGATGTTACTTAGTAACGCGTTACCGGCATCGGACCTCTTTTTTCAGTAACGAGTAATCTAACGCGTTACTATCTCCAAACCAGTAATCAGATTAAAGTTACTCATCAAAGTCACTGTGCGTTACTTTTTCTGTAATTTTCCTTAGTGAAACATTTTACATAACTGCACAAATGACTGCGATTGCGATTTTATGTAAATAAATGTGCACGCATGTGTCTCTAAACGCTCCAACTGCTCCAACCGCTCCTCTCGTCTTTTTGGTAGCGCACCTCTCTGACATGCAGCGTGTGTGTGTGCGCCTGTGTCTGTGTCTGTGTGTGTGTGTGTGTGTGTGCAGCAGCAGCATTACGGCCGAACTGTGGCGCAAAACAAAGTTTTCCCCCCGATGAAATATAGCGTCTGCTAAGGGGATATTTAGGATTCGGGTACGGTGACGTTGAAGAGATAGAAGTGTTTAAAACTTGGAAACTTATAGTCACGTGGCGACCGGTGGCCACACACACCCACCCTGCGTTCCAATACCCGATTGTGTCGTGGGCAAGTGATGGAGAGAGAGAGCGGCGGGTGTGTGAGAGAATAAAGGCTCCTCAAGTGTCAACAACGGCCCCCGGCTATTATTATCTCCCCTGAGCCGAACAGGAGGTGGAATAAGAGATTAACGGCGATATTTTTTTTATCGCCGATAAGAGTCTTGCGTTAACGCAGCACGTTAACGCCGATAACGGCCCACCACTAGTTATAATATGAAGCCCTATGACAATGCCACGTTATGTGGCTTGTAGTCTACGATGTGAAACATCATTTTTACTGTATTTTTGCTGCTGGATGCGCGGCTCGCGTGAAGAATAGGCTCATGCCGACACTCAGATGATTAAGCTGTGTATCAGCTGGGTGTCAGTTCGGCGCAGTTCAGCGCCAAACTGACACAGGGATAGTGTTGACGGTCCCGTAAATGGGAAGCAAAATAAAAACACACACTTCTTGCACAGCGTGAACCTGTTGGCACTGTGCGGGATACGCTCCCCTCTCCTTCATCTGATCGCTGAACACATTCAGCATTTTTACGCGTCCTGTCTATCAAATGTAATATATTGTTCTGGGCTCCCGGTCAAACCACAACTTATCGTCCTAACAATGGCGACAACAACACTTTCCCATATTGTGAAGCTGACGGCAATTTATTAAAAAAGAGAAGGCACAGTGCTTCCTGCATTTGGGTCGGATCAAGTCAGGACAAATTGACACCACAAACGAACTGCAGCAGAGTGCGTTTGGAAACGCACCGAGACTACCTCTTCAGCTGGGTCTCGGAGCGCTTGTTTGGTCCGCCCCCGACTGCGATTGCTGTATTCACACCTGCCTGAAAGATGCGCACCGAAGGCGGAAGTGCAACTTAGTTTGTTTCAACCGAACTAAACACGGCACGTGTGAATACACCCTTAGTGTCTGTATGTGTGTGTTCTAGTATAGGTTTACTTAATAGTACGCTTCTTAGCACTGTTCAAACTTCATTGGTCGCACAGAATATGTCATCGCAAATCTTTTTCGTCTCCTCTCCTCTCCTCTCCTTTATTTTCTGGGTCAGACCCCCCTAGCATTTTACATGGCAACACACATGCTTCAGTGAGCATTATCGTGTGTGTGTGTGTGTCTACTTGTTTGGGTGGGAATGTCACATTTAATCGCTTCAAGTCACCTAGAAACACACATGGACACATGTCCTCATTGACCTGATGCCAGACATTTAACATTGGCACAGTGGGCACATTAAGGAATGGCAGACTGACTTCTGACTGTTGTTTTATTAAGCACTCACCAAACTGAGAGGGGGCACCACAACTAGGGCAGTACCACTGTAGATAAAGAGGAAAATGCTTTGTCAAATTGTTTAGCCTGAAACACCAGTGCTAAGAGTAATATCGGCTGAATCTCAACTACATTTGTGTTGCTGTTCTTAGTCTTAAAACCTAAAGGTTATGTAATGTTATGAATGGGAAGTGGCTGGGTAAAAAATAAAAAGTATAGCACACTAAAATTGGTTCTCTCTGTCTCTTCCAGGGAATCATCCAGAAGATTCTGGACATCCACAAAGTGCGCTGGACGTCTTGTTTCGGCCTGCGTCTTAGCAACAGCCAATCCAGAGAGCAGGTGCACTGGCTCCACCCAGATATGGGCGTGTCCCACGTCAGAGAGAATTATGAACAGGCACGACCAGCCGAGGAGTGGAGGTGAGACACAGAGAGAGAGAGAGAGAGAGAGAGAGAGAGAGAGTGTGTGTGTGTGTGTGTGTGTGTGTCAAATACAAAATGTAGTCCAAAAGAAGATTCAATGAGTACTGGGTGGTAACACTTTATAACCAGTTTCCTAGACATTGAACATGACTTATGTGTTAGTGTAGTCGAAGTCACCCGTCTCTTCAGATGGTTTAGCCTTAGCCGTCTGCCCCTATTGTGTAACATAGTCTCAGAAGTGATTCATTGCAAACACTGTCATGAAAAATAGTGCAGCCTGTCTGCTGTGTGGTGATGGGAGGCTGTGTGTGTGTTTGTTTGGCAGTTTGGATGATAATGCACTGGTATATATTATGTTTATGGTGGCGGTCTTAGTGCTAATGCTATTGTGAGGTAGAGGCCTTTTGCACTGTGGTGAGCATAAAGAGAGAGAGAGAACCAGATGCCTGCTTTGTCTGACCGTGTCAACACAACTCTCTCTGTCTCTTTTTTCCACTCATCTGATTTGCATTGTTGCATATAAAATGTTCTCCTCAACTCCTTCTGTCTCTGTCTCTCCCCAGACTACTCTTAATCACCTTGTGCCTTTAGTTAATTAAACATTATTTGTCCTGAGCTCTGCTCTGCTCTCCACTTCTGTCTTAAACCAATTCATTGTGATGTTTAAACTAGAAGATGACTCAAATATATCACTTTATTTCCCGTGGACAATGAAGTTGCAGTTGGTTTTACAATATGAAAGCAAAAACATCCAATTTAAGTTGGAGATAAATGGTATTGCTTGCCGAGCTCTTCATACCACACTGACATTCCCTTTCTTCTTCTTTTCTTAAGGTACGAGTTAAGGATCCGGTATCTCCCAAAATGCTTTGTGCAGCAGTTTACGGAAGATAAACCTACACTCAACTACTTCTACCACCAGGTACACACACATTCACACACACACACACACACACGCACACGCACAAGCATGCACACACACACACACGCACACACATTGTACAAAAACTCAAGTCACCTTGACACACAAACATATTTTATTTTCTGCCAGCAGCTAGCCAGCACAAAGACATATGGCACTGCTAGAGGACTGCATGTGCATGTGTGTGTGTGTGTGTGTGTGTGTGCGTGTGTGTGTGTGTGTGTTTGCCGTTTGGTAATCTAGGTCAAGAAGACTGTGTGTGTGTGTGCGTGTGTGTGTGTGTGTAGGTTTATTGGCTTGTTCGCCATTTGTTGTCGTTGTTTGAAGAAACATATGTATTCTTTGGTGTGCATTAATGATTTGTGTCTCCCAGGTGAAGAATGACTACATGATGGAGATGGGGGAACAGGTGGAACAAGATGTCGCTCTCAAACTGGGCTGCCTAGAAATCAGGTAGGACCTTCTCTCGCTACAGAACACTGGCTCATTCTGAAAGCTTTTCTTCATGAATAACTTAAAACTACAATGTGCTCCAAGTTCTACACACTGCTAGACTTTCTCATTGTCTTTCTACATCAGAAACAAAGGTTTGTTCTCATAACTTAAGACACTTTGAAACGATCCCAAACTCATATGTAATGAAGTATTTCCCTGAACTAGCGCCATAAGTTAAACCCATGACTGTACATTACCAGTTGAGGTGATTGACAATATTTGTCCTTGATCATTATTTAAAGTAACAACTACATTTATGCTGCTGTAAAAAGCTCTAAATTAAATTATATTTCATTCAAATACTGAATTTAAACTTAAAAACCTGGATATTCTTTATGACCCCTTACGGAGGCCACAAGCCAAAAGTTGTGCAAAAAATAATCCCTCTTATACTGAAATTTAAAAAATTTAGTAGTTTTGGGTACACATTTATAAAAATTTAAAAAAAGTAGTCCCTTTTTTAATGTGGGTGAGTCTGCAGTGGATGGAACTGACTGTGTTCTCTCTCTCTCTCTTGTGTGACACTTTTTTATTTCCAGGAGGTTCTTCAAAGAGATGAGAGGAAACGCCCTGGACAAGAAATCCAACTATGAACTACTGGAGTAAGTCATGTGTTGCTTAAATTTTGTTTTCAGTCCATCTGCAATTTCACATTTTTTTTCACATTAACTGGTGCGAATAAACTCCACGGACAAGCTACAATTTATTATTTTCACACCACCAGCCAATGTTCAATAGTCATTATTTTTTGTAGGGTTTATGTGGGCGCTCTCTGTCTATGTTGTTGGCTCCCTGGTTGATGAAGAGAATGAACAAACTTTGCTCCTAACGAGACTTGGCTCTAGCAGTCTGATTCTAATGAGCTGCCCCTTTTCCATAGAGGTCTTTCTCTCTGTCCGTCTTTCTCCCTCCGTGTCCTAACGAGCTCTCCAATTAACTGAGAAGAAAGCCCTCTATGTTTTTCCACCGATATCTCTCTGTCTCTCTCCGTAGTCCCCTCCAGTAGCTCTCTGTCGGTCTTGTCTCTCTTCTCTACGCTCTTGTCCTCTATTTTTGTCTTTCTCTCCTGTGTTCTTGTCTTTTTTTCTCTCTATCTCTCTATAGCTCCCTCTCTCCGTTGATTGAAAAAAATGTGTCGTGTCATCATGCATAATTTAAACCAACTGTTTTGGCGTTGACACACCAAGCTTACAGTTGTATTGGCCATCAAGAGCTGTTGGGCTTCTGTTGAGCATCTATGGCCAAATATACACTTTGTGCAGTGGGCCCATTATAAGTTGCTGTTTTTTTTTACCATTTTAAGTTGCCGTTGGAGAAATCTGTGTGCGTTGTTTGTTCAGCTAAATAAAGCCGAACGATCAAGCAATTCAAACTATTTATTTCTTAATCTCTTTTTTGTTGTTCTTCAAATAGCAAATGACCATAACTAAACACCTCATTTTAAAGGTACCATAATTTTTTCAAATTATTCATTATTATGATTTTCAAGAAAATACCAGATTTCCACATACTTTGGACCAATATCATAGCTGTTATTACCCCGACACGTCTGAAACATTATTCAAAAGTTATATGTTCGGTTTATTTTCCAAATATATTTCCCTCAACAAGTGTGATAACTATAAGCTTGTTTGTTTTTGTTTGTATCTTCCACGCTGTGTCTGTTTTTTAGGACCGAATGGTTAGTTCCTCTTGAACATGTGTTGTGTGTTGGAGAGATCAGCTGGCGGCAGTTGGCTGCTGCAGTCCTTGTGGTTTGTGAGCTAATGCAGAACAGCGTGTAATCGGCGGGCCTTTTGTCGGTGCTCCTTTTGTGAGGTCGGCTCGGTCTGTGTCATCTTTCAGAGAGTCCTTCATCTCTCTCCTTGTTGCTCCTTTGACGGACACTGCTTTGATTTCGAGAGAGAGAAAGAGAGAGACACTCACACAGAGAGAGAGAAAATTTTAGGCGCAACGTCGGCATCTTTTATAAAGTTGTCCTTTTAATAGACACGATGATGGACAGCCCCGGGCAAAATAATAGTAGTTGCACACATGTGTTTTGCTCTCGAGGGGGAATGTTTAAAGGCTGGCAGTTTAGACAACCACATGGAAGCTACATCTTAAAGTTTTATTTGTTGCACTTTTTTCTCCTGTGATTTACAATTTTTCCTCGACACACTCTGAATTGCTCTTCAAGTACAATCCCAAACCCCGTTGTTAACCGCACACTATAATGATACGACTCTATTTGATCTTCTGTTGGAGAAATGGAGAGAAAGGAAGGATGATGTAAGCTTTCCCTCATTCTCTCTCTCCACTCCTCTTCCCCTTCTGTTCCTCTCTTCTCCAGAAGAGTTTGAGACATTAGCTAGCTTCCTGTTTTAGCTTTGAACATCTTTCTTTGTCTCTCTAGCCGCCTTCTCTCTATCTATCTCTCTCTCTCTCTGTTTTCCCTCTCCCTTGTTTCTTAGGAAAACATGACTAGTGCCCTGTAGTCAGCGCTTACTCATAGCTTTCTGCTTTTTGTCGTCATTTGCCTGTCTGCCTAACTGTATCAGTGTGTCTGTCATTTCTATGAAGAGAGAGAAAAAAATAATCTGCTGAGATCAGATAAAGACCGAAATTCTTGTCCATTAACATTCCTCGGTGTAATTATAGTCAAATAAACATGCGTTCTCTATCTGTCTTCACAGGAAAGACGTTGGTTTGAGGCGTTTCTTCCCCAAAGACTTGTTGGACTCTGTCAAGGTGAGATTGATCTGTTTTTTTCTAACTTGCAGTATGCAGTTCCCAAGTTACCGAACCAGAAATAACCAAACCCCTGCGGCTTTATGAGCAGCACCATAATGTAAAGTGAAGGCATTTCTGAGCCAATTTTTTTTTAACATGTTGTCTGGCTGATAGTGTCAAGCAGTCCAACACTCAACATGATTAAAATAAACTCTTGGCCAACTAATTTACCAGAATAGTTTAGATGAATGGAGAGCTTGAGTTTGATTTTTCGCTTCTTCATGTAAACGTCCGATTACATGGTCAAGACCCAAAACTTGGAAAGTCATTTCCATAATTTTTTATGTCAATAGTCAAATCACACTGAATACAAAATCACATAATCTGAAGTTTGGCCAAATCATATGTAATATAATCATATGTAACAAGAAAACAGTAATCCATGGTCTATGAATGAGCTTTTGTTTTACAGGAGAGCAAAAAAAAAAAAAATCTCAATTTGTATTTCTGCAGATTTTGCTTGTGTATGGTTGTATGTGAAGGCTGGGTGTGCTTGCATAATGAGCAGTGTCTGTGTCAGTGATAAATTTACGCCACGCGTTTATAGGGAGGCTTTGTGTGTGTGTGTGTGGGGGGGGGGGGGGGGGTTTGGCTGGGCGTGCACCAAGGAAAGGCACAGTGACCTGAAAAGGTTTTGATGTCAGCATGCAGCCAGACAGATGCTCTGCAGAGGAAAGAAACTGTGTGTGTGTGTGTGTGTGTGTGTGTGTGTGTGTGTGTGTGTGTGTGTGTGTGTGTGTGTGTGTGTGTGTGTGTGTGTGTGTGTGTGTGTGTGTGTGTGTGTGTGTGTGTGTGTGTGTGTGTGTGTGTGTGTGTGTGTGTGTGTGCCTGCGACCCTCAGGTCATGTTTAAACCCACTTTCTCCTTACAACAATGCGGAGGGAGGGGGAGGCGTGAATGTGCGTCTCCTTCTGGGGTCCCTCCCACCCCCGTCTGTCAAGCCCCACTGACTCCCCCCTCATCAGCTGCCCACCACCTACCTACTTCACCTCCTCTCCTCTTTCTCTCACTCTGCTCTATTTGCAGACATGACACACACACACACACACACACACACACACACACACACACACACACAATCTCCCATGGGGCCTGTTTTATCGGCCGTGATGCACACGTGTGCAGTCAAACATCCACCACTTGCCAAATCAGACTTGAGTGTAGACATTGGTAGTGATGTTTTTTTTTAAAGAATTCTTATATTTATTTGGACATTAACAACACATCAGACAGAAAAGAGTTACAGTTAGTAGCTACTTAAATTTACCGTCATTAACTTCAAGAATGAGCCTTTTATTTATTATGTTGAAAGAATGTGATAACATGGGAATTCATCAATTATTCGATAAAATAATCAAAAAATAAAAATAACCATTACCTGCTGCCCTAATTAGTTTGTTGTCTGTCTTTTAAGTCATTTTTATGCATAACTAATTATATCATATACCAGCAGTTAAAAAATGTTTTGTTATTGTTAAGCAAAGGATGAAGTGTCTAACACACCTGCTCTACATACATTCATAGATGTGTGTTATAGAGCGCAGCAGCTGTCCTTTATGTTTCTGCCCCTCACTCCGGTCAAAGAGAATGGTAGTCATTTAATGGGATTATTCACCCTCAATGGACTCTACTGCCACACACACACACACACACACACACTCACTCACTCACACACACACCCGCAGAGCAGATGGCTGTGGTAGTAAACACTAAACAGTGACCGATGTGATGAAAGCGTCATAAAGAGCGGAGTCAGTTCATTCATATTGACAGGCTGGGCAGCAGGTTTACCCTCACTGACCTTTAGTTGCTTTAGAGATCAAAGTTTAAACAAACAGCCCAGATTGAACCAAGCAGTCTTTTCTTCTCTCTTTATCGGACTCAGACTTTAATTCATCTCAACTTTAATAAAAAAAAAACAGGATTCAGTCTAAAACATTATTTTTTTAGATTTATTCTTAAATTTTTACCTACACAAAGACCTGGTAAGTTTGAAACCGTTCGATGTCCAAACTAATATCCAAGACCAATGAAATGCTTTTTATAACTTGCGCTGCAGAAGACTGATAAAGTAAATGTAATCATTTGAAATGGAAACTACTATGGAAGCCACTATGACTCAACATAACATTGGACTATTCTGCAAATTAGAGACATAAAAGCAACTTATTAAGATAAAACTAGGAGGAAAAACTCCAATGATCTCCAGCCACTACAGCGGATTTAACACATAGACCTAACACACACACAGCTCCTTGCTTCTGTGAATGGACAATATACTGTAGCCTACATGTATAATATATTTTACAACATATTTTAATATATTGTGTAAGCACTGTCTGTGACTGGTCAGCTGAGTTACAGTAATGGTCAGGCCTCTTTTTACAGCCACAGTCAGTGATGCGGTGGGCGAAAGTATTCGGTACTATCTCAGTATTTCCTCTTCCTCTCAGGAAGGGTGGAAACTATGTCACTATCTGTGTGTGTGTATGTGTGTGTGTGTGTGTGTGTGTGTGTGTGTGTGTGTGTGTGTGTTAGATTGATGTGGAATTCGAGGAATTAAAACATTGATCCTATCAAGAGCCAAGGAACACGCATGAGCGCATACACATATATTCTGTAATCACGTTAGCTGCATTATCCGCTGACACACATACACACGCATACTGTAGCTGAATGCACAGGAACATTGTAGATAAGTGTGTGTGTGTGTATGTGTGTTGGCTCGTAGTTTTTGGAATCCTTAAGTCTTAATGAGCAGACAACTGGCAACAGGGCTCTAAAGCTAAAAAAACGTACACAAACTCAAGCCTTTTTTTACAGATAGAGCTTATAGGCCACACACTGTTCATCTTCTGATCTAGTGATTTATGTTCCTCATTAGACTCACCTGACATCGCTCAATTCCTTGTGCTGGATTTAACCTCAGTAAATCAATACTTGTGATTGCTTCTTGCCTGTAATCTAAATAGTTAAACAGTTTTTTTCTCTAGAATGACGTTAATGTGACTAGACCAATCTAGTGTAAATCCATGCATGCTTCTTTTTTTTTTTAAAGCCTGGTCTGTAGTGCACTAAATCTCCTCTAATCTTTCATCTTAATCTATATACCGAGAGCTATTTATAGTTTGTGGACTTTTCTGGTCTGTAAGTGTGCATGTGTGAATGTGTACGTTCACTCAATTTAGTTCTGTCATCTGTGTACATTTAAATACTGATTAATACTGCATGTCTGTGCATAGATATATGTAGAAATGCTCATAGTGATAACAGTGGTGAAAAAGAGCTTAAAAAGGTCATTTTGTCGCGGGTGAATTCCTCTTCATGTAAGACACAATGTTTTTCGATGAAGAGGATTAAACACAACGTTGAATATAGTTGTGGGTTTTTCTCATCTGTATGACCAGAGTGATGAAGTATAGAGAGGATTGTAAATGATTGAACAATGTTCCTAGACAGATTTTCTTTCTCATCTCCCCATCTGTCCACATAACAGACCTAAATACATCAGGAAGAAATTGCAATTGTGATGCCAACTGTCACACACACACACACACACACACACACACACACACACACACACACACACACACACACACACACACACACACACACAAATAAAATCTGTATGCATAAAAATTGTGAGATCTAGGTTCGATGGACTACTACATAATAATGGGCAGACTTTGATGTGTAATTGAGTGTTTATTGTAATCAATGTGTTGTGGCTTTGTTTTAGATATTGATCTGAACTTTAGAGTGGCCTCATAGAATGAAGTGGTGTGAGGTCAATTTGATCGGGACCAGAGTGGGTTATTAATCAATCACATGTATTCCCCACTTAGTGTCTCTGTCACTCTGCAGCAACACACACACACACGCACGCACGCACGCACACACACACACACACACACACACACACACACACACAGACGCACGCACATCCCATCTTGCGTCCTGTACTTTTTCCCCCCTGGATTATCTATGTATCTACAGTATATCAGAAATATTTCCAACGAGCTTCTCTCTTCTCTCCTCAGGCTAAAAACCTCCGTAAATTGATTCAGCAGACGTTCAAGCAGGTGGCCAATCTCGACGATGAGCAGTGCATCCTCAAGTTCTTGGAGATCCTTGCACCAATCTACCGCTACGACAAAGAGTGCTTCAAATGTGCCCTAGGGGTAGGTTTGATTGCATTGTGCCTCCACTCTGCTATGTATGTGTCCTGATAAAACTATGACTGCTTGTGTTAGGCCGACCCCTTTTGGTGGCAACAGGAAATGCATGTCGTTTTTGAGTTGATATTATGAAAACTTGTACATTTTTACATTGTCATCCTCCTCTTCTCTCTCACAGTCCAGCTGGGTGATCCAGGTGGAGTTGGCTATCGGGCCAGAGGAGGGGATCAGCTACCTCACTGACAAGGGATCCACAGTGAGTTTCATATCCCTTATACTACACAGCCAGATTTAAAGTAGTGTATTGATAACTTCTCAATTGAAATGTCCTGCAACCGAAAAAATATATATTGAACCAGATGGTAGCAGTTACTTGAATGTATGAAACTGCAGTCTCTTGACTCCTTGCATAGAGATGACCACAGATATCACTTGTTCATTTCATTTTGGCATAAATATAGATAGGATTGGCATAGTTTTTTTATGATTGATTCTCCACTCTTTCTGTGTTTCCCTCTCTCTGTCCCACAGCCCACACATCTAGCTAACTTTAACCAGGTTCAGTCCATCCAGTACTCGGCTATGGAGGAGAAGGACAGGAAAGGAATGCTACAGCTCAACGTGGCCGGAGCTGCTGAGGTAATTCTACACTGTCTGTCTGTCTGTCTGTCTGTCTGTCTGTCTGTCTGTCTGTCTGTCTGTCTGTAATTCAAATCAATTCAGCTTTATTGGCATGACTGTTCACAGATGACAAAATGGCCAAAGCTTTTAGAACATTGGTAGAGAAATAGGGTTGAAGATCAATGAAATTGTATCGATGCAAATACACTCGTCTAAAAAATCAAAGCACACATTTTAAAAGTTAAAATGACTTTTTATGTTATCTACCTTAATGGTTTATACACTTTTCCTCAGCTTCCTTCAAATTCAGGTTGTACATTTTCTCTAAACTAAATTCTTACAAGAGTGAATTAGGTTAAGTTGTTGTTGTTACAGAGCGAGTAATCAATCGTCATTCAAAACAAATCAAAGTGCTTTGAAGCTCAGACACTTTAACAGACTAATACCTTTGATTCTGGTCTCTGTATGCTATATTTGATCTCTGCTTATGCCTGTTAAATGTATGCCATATTTGATCTCTGCTTATGCCTGTTATTGTTGTGGGAAAATTGCCAGTCTAAAAACATTCAGAGTAACAGACACCAAAATGATTTACTGTCAAATGTTGCCAAAGTCTAAGCTTTGAAAAGGGAAAGGAGAATGCAAAGTTACATTAAGGTTTCTCACTCTCTGAAGGCAGTTATATTGTATGAATCCATTGGCCTCCAGTGGATACTAAAGAGCTAGCTTCCACAAGCAGTGCCCATCACGGTGCACAGCTTGGATACTTGTGTGTGTGTGTGTGTGTGTGTGTGTGTGTGTGTGTGTGTGTGTGTGTGTGTGTGTGTGTGTGTGTGTGTGTGTGTGTGTGTGTGTGTGTGTGTGTGTGTGTGTGTGTGTGTGTGTGTGTGTGTGTGTGTGTGTGTGTGTGTGTGTGTCACTGAGATTAACTAATGGGTTTCCATGTATAGATTTCACATAATGGTTCCACTCACAGAGTAAGGGTTTCGCAACCGCTGCTGTATGAGAGGAGTCTTTCTGTTTTATTGGCTTTATAGTATTGGATGTACTCAAAGGCGTGCGCACACACACACGCACACACACACACACACACACACACACACACACACACACACACACACACACACACACACACACGCACACACTGTTAGAGAGAAGACAGTTCTCCCCTGACATAAGGAGCAGCTGGAAAAAACCCACTGTGCTGTTATGTGTAAGAGTATGTGTGTGTGTCTTGAGATAATGGTTCTTTGTAACAGGCCTATCTGTGTGTGTGTGTGTGTGTGTGTGTGTGTGTGTGTGTGTGTGTGTGTGTGTGTGTGTGTGTGTGTGTGTGTGTGTGTGTGTGTGTGTGCGTGTGCAGCCTCTCACAGTTACAACAGCATCTCTGACCATGGCAGAGAACTTGGCCGACCTGATTGACGGTTACTGTCGACTCATCTCCATGGAAACTCATTCCTTGATTGTCAGAGTCCAGAAAGGTACGGTACCGTAGGTCCCTCCTTTTCTCTCCCAAATATTAAAAAGAGTATTGGCCTTTTTTTTCTATCATAACAAGTCTTTAGACAAACTGTGACGATGATGTGTGTTTTTGTCCTCTAGAGGGAGAGAGAGCACTGCCGTCCATCCCAAAGTAAGTACCTCGCACATTCATAGTTTTGTTACAGTAAAAGTAAACATTTATAAAGTCTATAAACAGTTGATTTTTAAAATAAGTCAGACTATCTTCAATCATATGTAACATTTCTAATCTAAAGACCGTATGGTGTTAGGTTATTTACTCTGTAGACTTACCAGTCTTCCATTATACTATACTGAAATTTAATTTCAACTAAAATCGCACTTTCTTTCCTTCTCTCTCTCTCTTTCTCTCTCTCTCTCTCTCCGTCTCTCTCTGTGTCCCTCTCTCTCCCTTTCTCTCTCTCTCACTCTCTCTCTCTCTCTCTCCCTCGCTCTCTGTGTCTCTGGTCAAATAAGGAGATAAGTTTAGGAGCCAAATATTTTCCACTTTGGGTTTTTAAACACTCGGTTAGAGTCTCCTCCTCTTTCTCTTTCTCTCTCCCCCTCTCTCTCTCCCCCTCTCTCTCTCTCTCTCTCTCTCTCTCTCTCTCTCCCTCTCCCCCTTCGGTGTCTCACTCTGAGTTTCTCTCTCTTTTTCTCTCTCCCTCTCTCTGCCTGCCTGTTGTGGTCTGTGAAGTTAAGATCGTAGTAGTAGCAGCTCAAATGACATACAGACACAGAGAGAGCCCGGCAAAGGCAGGGAGATAATTGAAACAGTACGGGTGCGTATTACAGAAGCTGTATCAACAGCCTTCTCTTTCAATCAGATCTGACTTGCAACAAAAGAAATCACAGACATGTACTGTATTTTAAAGAGGCCACGGTTTGACCCAGGTATGTTTCTTTTGTTACGTCTGCGTGTTAACTACTTTGACTGCTGTGTATTTCTTTGTCTAATTTGTATGTTGCTCATCTTTCTCCTCTTATTGTAGAGTTTCCAACGAGAAAAAGTTAGAAGCAGTCAGGAGTGGAGTAAGAGCTATCTCTGTCTCAGGTAAGAAACAAAACACACACACACACACACACGCACACACACACACACACACACACACACACACACACACACACACACACACGCACAGCCTGATATCTTCCTCAAGTCCAACTTCTGTCTTTCTTTCTCTTTTTTTTCCATTTCCTCCAACATCTGTTTTTTTCTCCCACTTTTTCTTCTTCTGTCATTGTTTCCTTCTCTGATGGGACTGCCTCTCCCTGTCTCTTCTCTGTTCCTGTTTCTTTTGTTTACATCCTCATATGTCCCCTCTGTATTCGCATCCATTCACTCTATTTATTTATTTATTTCCCCCTCACACACACTCTGGTCTTCTTTCGCCCTATTGGCTGCAGACTTAGTGACATCGGCACCTCCTAAGCCAACCAAGGCACGGCGTTTCCTCCTCCCCTTTGTCTTCTGTTCAGATTGGCCGCCTAACGGTATCCTCGGCTCTCATTGGACAGTTAGTGGAGGAGCGTGTCCACCAAAAGAGTGACCAATCAATGACATATAAAACACAAATGTCGATTTGTGGGTTTTGTGTGTCTTGATTGATTAATAGCACTGATTTGGTCCAGAAAAAAAGGTTTAAAAAGTCGATTTTTTTTCCATATTTTTCATGTACAAGTAAAATGATTTTGTGGATTGGTCACATTTATCTTTTCATTACAATCTATCTCATTTTAAAGGATGCCCTCCTTTACTGAACTGTCTTTGCTACTTAATTCCTGGTGGCTTTGACTAATTCAGTCTTATGCACACTCAAACACACACACACACACACACACACACACACACACACACACATGCACACACACATGCACATTCAAACACACATGCTTTAACCACAATAACTACGTGTGTGTTGCTGCTTATAACCAAGCCAATGTTCTTAAAATAGACTCTTAAAATTGTGCCACACTTTCTAACAGAGAGGTATCTAAGGCAACTAATGATGGACATTTTGCCCTTTGCAAAATACATACTTAAATTCAATAGAAAGATAGGACAGGAAGTAGTCGGTACCAACTTACAAAGTAAAATGGTTCTCGAGTCTCATTTGAGCACATGCCTTACTGTTTAGGTCACAGTTTGGTTATTTATAATCCTTATTTTTAGCGTTTTATGTTATTTAATTTAAAGGCGCAGAGCTTAATTCGTGGCAGCGTAGCCAAGTGGTTTAGAAAGAGAGTTGTTCCATTTGAAAAGATCTAGGTTCAACCACCAAGTGCCCTATTAAAGTGTCAACAAGCAGCCATGTTAGTACCAGCTCTGTATCTAAGGAAAGCTGTTGAACACTATTGATATCAATGACTTTTGAAATGTTATTGAGTGTTGTGATTGGGCCAATAGTATCTCTTCCTGCTGTGTACACATGTCCTGAACCAAGGTGGACATACTGACTGGACATGTATTGGTTTCATCTTCTATAGTTTTGGCAGCTGTTCTCAGAGACATTCATGGATCTGGCTAGCAGCTGGTTTGTTGTTGAAACTTTAACAAATGATCCAAAAACATTTGTCGGCCAGAGGCTCAAATCGTGACACGCAGGCAGGCACTTTCGACATCCCACTTTTTAGACTTTCAAATGTTACTGTGAACCACTGTAAGACCAATTGAGCTGGTGATAAAACGCACTTTCAAAATGAAAAGTAAACAAAGTGTTTCAAGGGATTAAAATGAGAACAATAACATTGTATAACACACACACATCAATAAGGACATACCATCGTTAAAGTAAGAAAGCCTTATTAAAACAGGTGCGGAAAAAATAAACAATAAAATACTTTAAAAGGAGAAAATTTAAAGCCACACAAAAGTTTTAAAGATAAAGAAATTCATCAGCAAAATACAATAAAATAGAAAATCTGTTGAACAATAAGCGAGGTTACACAGGAAAGTGATTTATTAGTTGCCATTAAGTTGCAGACAGAGGATGACAACATAGAGATTTATTGCCTGCCCTTCTGTTTCTCAGTAGCGCTGTTCGCCCACAGTAAAGTGGTATCCCTCTAACTTGGTGACCATCATTTCCACATGCACCTCTGTGTAAGATGTCTATTAAAGAATCTTAACTGTAAGAAAGTGGGTGAAGCTATTAAAAAAATGCCACCATCCATTGTAGTGCACGTTCATCAAATATGATGCTAAAGCCAGGTGCTAGTTGGTTGATCTTGTTACATTTAGATTAAGCGGTATGCAACAGTTTCCAGTCCTCTTGATGCTAAACTAAGCTCACATGAAGGCCTAGTAACTTTATCATCTTACTCTTGGCAAGAAAGCAAATACACATATTCACTATTACTCTTCTTATAATATTCTTCATATTCTTCAGAAACCATAACAGTAATCCCATCTGGATTACTTTATAGCTCCACTTACCCTGAGCCTGTGAAGTTTATGAAACCATAAAAATATACATGAAACAAACCCATTTCTACAATCATATGAATGATTGTTATTTACATTGACTCTCCAACCCCCTCAAATATTTACAGACATCACACTTCATTGAAACCATACAGCAGTTCAAACACTGTCAGCCATTTCTTGCATTAATTCATTTCATCGACATGTGTCTGTGCAGTATTAACGCTGGGTTGTTAACTCTGCAGCAGAGATATTGTTTGGAGGATCTTGGACTAACTGCTCGCTGTGTGTTTGGCTTTGCAGATCCTGCAGCATCTCCTATGTTATTTCAAGGCTTTTTCGTGCTCTAACCACTCTCTCTCTCTGTCTCTCTCTCTCTCTCTCTCTCTCTCTCTCTGTTTATCTCCTGCTTTTCTCTCTCTCTCTCTCTCTCTCCTGGCTGCTTCCTCTCTCCTTCTCCTTCTCCTCTTCCTCCTCTTCTGCTGTCCCGTTTCCTGCATGCTCTCCTGGACTCTGCAGAGGATCTTAGTGGGGATGGTAAAGTTATGCTAATGTTTATCAGTCTATCTCTCTCTCTCTGTCTCTGTCGTTCTGTCTTTTTTAGCCCTCACTCCACCAGCACACTGCAACTTCTCGGGAAAGGGTAGCGCGCACGCGTGTGTGTGTGTGTGTGTGTGTGTGTGTGTTTGTTTGTTTGTGTGTTGATGTTAATGCATGCATATATCTTTAACAATGGCACTTGCTATGTGTGTATGTGCTGTATTATGTACATGAAGAGTGATTGAAATTATTTTTTAGAAAGGAGTGATTCTTAAACTCAAAGTTTTCCTATGATTGGAAACATGTTCATAATCACCAGTAGTTTGAATGAGTTTGATCTGTTAGTAGTTATAGTGGTTTACTATTTTAGTATTGTTTTTGGTTTTAGAATGTTTGTGTGTTTATATCTTTGTCTATTTGGGGTTTTATTTTTTTTTATGTGGATTACCACTAAATTTGAAATATGTCTGCTTTTAACCACAAGTCAAGAAGTATATAAAAATGCAGAATTTGGAAATGAGGTGGTATTTCTCTTTAAGGGAACCTCGCCAGACCATCTCTCTCTCTCTCCCTCCCTCTCTCTCTCACACACACAAACACACACGCAAAGAATCATGCACACATGTACTCGCATACATTCATGCACACACAGTGGAGTAGGGAGAGGTTTGCTGGATTCAAGAGCGGGTGCATTCCTGGCTATAATGGGCTAACTAGATCTCTCTCTTACACACACATACACACACTCACGCACGCAAGCACACACACACGCACAATTTATCCCTCCACTGAGACCAGAGAGAGACTGAGTTGGACCAGTTAAACTTAGAAACGTTTGATTCTGTAAAACCAATTCCCAAACCACATGGGAGCGAATATGCAGCAATACAAACAATGGACTACACAGCAAACTAACAGGCATGTCTTAATATATAGAACTGAGACCATTTAAAGGTGCAGTTAGCAAATCTGTAAAATGCTTTTTGTCAAAATCTCTTTTGGTACAAGATTAGTTCAATAATAATAATAATTGATAGGTTTTATATAGCGCTTTATTGCCTTGGCACTCAAAGACGCTTTACAGGGTTCCTGGTTCAATTCGTTCACACACAGTCATACCGGTGGTGGTAAACTACGAGAGTAGCCACAGCTGCCCTGGGGCAGACTGACGGAAGCGTGGCTGCCATTCAGCGCCAACGGCCCCTCCGACCACCACCTCAAACATACAGCAATCATACACATTCACACAAGGCAAGGTGGGTGAAGTGTCTTGCCCAAGGACACAACAACCATGACACAGGTGGCCGGGCGGGGATCGAACCGCCAACCCTTGGATCGTTGGCCAACCCGCTTAACCACCTGAGCCACAGTCGCCCCAGTTCAAATCTCCTTACGATCCACTACCTGTCTGTACTGTGGATGCGTTGAATATTTTTTTTTTGGTGTTAGTATAAAGCCTATTAGCTCTGTAAACAGGTATGTAAACAAAGGATATGTAAATAAAGGAGGCCCACCATAGCTAGCAACATGCTTGTTTACAGAGCCTGGTCTGTATATTAACACCAGAGTTTTATTAGGTAGCGTATCGTGAGGAGGTATTCACTGATTTTGACAAAAAGTGTTTTTGACTACAAACATTCCCTGGAATTGCTGACTGCACCCTTTAAGTACGCTAAAGATTGAAATACAACAAAAAGATTTAAAAAAAAGTTTAAACAGTTTGAAATCAGCTGGAAAGTGTTTTCATCGTAGCACACATGGAAACATTAATAAGTCTGCCTGAATAAAACAGACTCAAATGTTTTTCTGTTGCAGAAATGTGTTTTGTCTTTATAAAGCACGACTGATGAAAACCCCCTTTACAATGCCACGTTGTGTATCAGTGTATGATGGTCGGTTCATCTAATGCAACACAGTCTAGCTACAGCAGCAGAGCTTTTTCACTGCAGCTCATATAAAGATATTTTTAGAGACACATTAAAGTATGTCGTCTCCTGCCAAAACATAAATCATATGCACAGTGACGGTTTCAAAGTCGTGCCTGTTTGATTAAAAGTGTAAACATCTCCCGAACTTTCTTCTAGCTGTCGCAGAAGTTATACAACCGTGTAGCCTGTTTCATTCATCTCACCTTAGTTTGGAACTTTGAAAAAAAATCACTTATTTTTTATTTTTAAATGTTTTTGCGTTACATTAAAAGATTGATACCACTCTCATCTCAGTAGCTGGAGCCAAAAGCTGGTTAGCCTAGCTTAGCAGAAAATACTTGGAACGGGGGGAATGAGCTAACCGGCTTCTGTCTAAAGATTAAATGAAATTAGACATATTGTTAATATGTATAATTCTCTGCTCTGCCAAGTGTCTTCTGGCTGTGGCTTCACATTTTATTATAAAGACATGAGCGTTGGTATCGATCTTCACATCCAAGTAAATATATGCATTTCCCAAAATATCAAACTCTTTCTTTGTGCATTAAACACCTTTTAACCTTCTCCTTTACTACCATTCAGTTATTGTTTCCCCTGCCATACATTAACAACTCAAACTGCCGGCCAATAGTGCTTGTATCCATCTTATTCAGGCTGCATATGGCACAATTTGTTGATGGCATTGGTTTTCCTTGGGAAAATCCGCCACGGGCTTTAGAGGCAGATTTTCTGATTATATTCGGGACACGTTCCCACAGAGCGAGGCTGATAAAAAGCCAAACAGAGCTGTGAGGGCAGAGCAGCGCTCAGGACAACAGATGTTCGACTCTCCTTTCCAACAGCTGAGTCTGCACACTCATTTTATTTTAAACACCACCATCTGGTCGCGATAGACTCTGTCCATCTTTCCCTTTTCCTTTTTTTCTTTCCTGCTGGCTCTCTTCTCTCTCCCTCACTCCCCTGCCTATCTGTCTGATTCTGCACAGATTTAACCCTTTAACTGTTCCATCTGATAACATGACAGCCCTGACTGTCTACTTCTCTCTCTCACTCTCTTTATTCTCTGGTTTTTCCCTTTTTCCTGTTCTATCTTTTAGTTTCTACTCGTCTTTCTTGAACTCTCTCTTTTTTTCCTTCCCTCCACTCCTCAGTCCCCACAGTTACTCCCTGCAGCCCAGCTGCTCTCGCACAGACAGATATGAACAACACATGCTCAGCTGACACACTCTCCACCGTGTGTGTGTGTGTGTGTGTGTGCGTGTGCGTGCGTGCGCGTGTGTGTGTGTGTGTATGTGTGTGTGTGGATAGAGAGAGAGAACGAGAGGAGCAGCGTGGGCGTTGCTCTGTGCAGGAGTTTTGTCGTGACTCTTGAGTTAGCTCCATGCTTCATTTCTCTACTTTTTCGGTTGCACACGTGTTTTTTGTGTGTGCATCATTCGGTACGCCTTTCCGCACCGTAGTGGACCCATGGTAAAGTGAACACAGTGCATGCTTCTCCTGTTGTTTGTGTATCTGTGTTGTTTTTAGATGTGTGTTCCTTAGTTTCTTTCTCTTTTTTTCTTGTTTTCTTGTGTGTTTTTGTTATAGTATTTTCACACTGTTGATGTCTTTCTACTGTTGCAGAAACGGATGACTATGCAGAGATAGTTGATGAAGAGGACACATACACGATGCCCTCCAGTAAGTATCTTATTCAATCTGCTCTTTCACCCTTACACATCTACCAAACTGTAGCACTGTATACTCAATGAGAAAACTGCCTCTCTGTTGCACGGCAGCCAGAGAGATTGTATAATAACTGTTATTGTTCCTGTCAAAATGCTTCTCAAATAAACACTCGTTACGTTGTGCTACCTAAAAGCTAGCTGAGCTGAGGCGTGGGGCTTCTCCAAGAAACACACTCGCGCCGGGGAGAACATCAGAGATGTGGCATTAGACCACATTTGGTTTAGGTAGCAGCAGCTAATCAAACTCCAGGCCACTTTCTAGCGTCTTATATAAACAAGCAGTAAGGCCACAACTCATAATGTATAACTCTTGTTCGGTCGGACTCGCGTTACATCTGTCAAAATCATTCACATGTTAGGGTTAGGGTAGAAAAAAGAAAAGAAGCCTGAATGTGCTGCTAAGTTGTGCTGTAGCTCTGTAAGTTATGCTGGCTCAGGCCCTCCGTTCCAATACATTTGATGTGGATGTTTTTTTTTTTTCGGCCAGTGCTGTATTTGATTGCGTGGCCAACTTTGAAAATGGACTGTGTTCTCCTTTTTCCTCCCACAACCTTTTTTTTTCTTTTTTCCTTTCGATCTGTCTCCGACCGGCTGTACTTCTTCGTCTTCTTTGCTTTTTCTAGTCTCCCTTCTTTCTGCAACTTCCTCTAAAGTGACTTTTCTGCAGACTGCTTCCGACATAATCCGCCCGTGGCTGAGTTTGTATGTGTGTTTATGTCATAACTGTCTGCTGTGTGTATCATATGACGCTGTGTAACAGAAATGACCGTAAAGCAAAACCAACTCTAATATCCATTCACTTTTTTATGAACTAAAGAGTGAAATGGGTCTGTATACATGTGTGTGTGTTTGTCTGCCGAGCTATTTCAATCTTAAAGCAGCTGTCTGTCTGCCTCTCTTTCTCTCTCTCTCTCTCTCTCTCTCTCTCTCTCTCTCTCTCTCTCTTCTTGCTCTGTTCCTCTTTTTCCCAACACAGTCAGCTATGGAGTAGTAGTTGAAGGTAAAATTCCCTGTCTCTCTCTCTCTCTCTTATTCTGTCCTACAAAACAATGCCTTGAGATTTTGTTATATTTTAGTTCATATTTTTCTTTGCCAGACACTTGGTTACATTATAGGTAAAAAAACAACAACATCAATTATGAGTAACAACATCAATGATGTGGCTTTTTTTATGTATCAGTTGGGCACCATTCTATATTTGAAGTTTAATTTCAAATTTCAATTGAAGTACTATCTGGCAAAGAAAGGTAGACTCATGGTACCCAATGGTTGACTTGTGGTTGTTAAGTAGAAATGCTGTTGATTCGGGTCTGATGTTGGAAGTGAAAGGGGGAACCAATCCATAAACAATGCAAGATGTTTCTTTATCAATAGTTTAATTGAACATTTGGGAACATGAAGTCGTCCCAGCCAGGCCTGAGGAGACAAACAACCTCCTAGTATTTGCCTTGTTTATTGGCGTGGTTCTCATTTCATCATCATGTTGGTTATACTGTATTTATCATCATGGTTGTATGTTTTTTTTGTTCTAGTCCTCTTTTTGGGTTCTTTTGTGTTTAAAGCAATTATTAACTAACCTACAAGCGTACTGCAGTATGGATTAACTTCAGTACATTTCCTTATAATGGAATGTGTTTTGGTTACACAATTGGTGTTCCTGACGTTACTTTGTTTATCCATTGGTTTTGAGTCAAGCCTTTTGCCTAAACAGACAAGTACACTTGACAAGCAGCCGACATTGTAGAAATTGACCTTTTCGACAAAGCAGAAAGGTTGATAACACAAAAACGGCAAAGTTAAAATGTCAAAGCATGTGGATTTTAAGTTGAGTGACATTATTTTGCACGCACTCTCTGAATATAAAAATGTTTTGACTACAGACACAGACTAAATGGAATAGCAGATCCTGTGCATCAGCTTTTAATCAGTCTGTTGAATATCCAGGCAAAGGCTTTCCTCTCTACTGTGAAAAGCGTTTGAGAAATGAGCTAGTCTCAATGTTTACACACATCGGGCACTCCATCTCAAGTAATGATCTTCTTCAGAACAACTTGTTTACGTGTTCTTTTTTAAGACGTTTTTCACTGTGTGCGTAAACGGGAACAAACAAAGAGGATAATTGGACTCTGGGGTGAATGAAAAACGCAGATTTTTTTTAAATTAAAATTTTTTTTTGGTTTGGTTTGACGAATGTTGTGATTTTGTGTATTCATGTGGTCTGAGAAAGCATGTCAGATGTGGTCTTTTCAGTGTTTCCAAGTATGTAAAAAAACAGCAAGTTAATGTAACTATCTAACTTTTCCCACTTATTTCTCTCTCTCTCTCTCTCTCTCTCTCTCTCTCTCTCTCAGCGCGGGATTATGAGATCCTGAGGGACAGAATAGAGTTGGGTCGCTGCATAGGAGAGGGTCAGTTTGGTGATGTGCACCAAGGAGTCTACAGCAGCCCGGTAAGTGGTAATACAATACACACACACACACTCGTGCATAGACAAAGGTAGGAGAAGAAATAGAAGGTGTGCAAATAAAAGTATTGGTACGTAGATCTGATTGCTTACTGCTTATGATGACACTGAACATATTGAATTACAATGGTTTTTTTTTCAACTTTTGTGATAATCAATTTTTCATCACTGCAGGACAAAGCGTCTCTCCCTGTCGCCATAAAGACCTGTAAGAACTGCACATCAGACAGTGTCAGAGAGAAGTTCCTACAAGAAGCATGTGAGACCACTATAAGTTTGTTTGTTTGTGTGTGTGTGTGTGTGTGTGTGTGTGTGTGTGTGTGTGTGTGTGTGTGTGTGTGTGTGTGTGTGTGTGTGTGTGTGTGTGTGTGTGTGTGTGTGTGTGTGAGAGAGAGAGAGTGTGCTTTCATACGCACTGAGTGTACTGATGTGTGTGTGTGTTTGTTTACCTTGCAGTGACCATGCGTCAGTTTGACCACCCACACATCGTTAAGCTGATCGGAGTGATCACAGAAAACCCTGTGTGGATCATCATGGAGCTGTGCACTCTGGGAGAGGTAGGCCTCAGTACAGTAAAGCGCAGCGTGTTCCAGCATGGTATCTGCTATTTTACCCTGGTCTTATTTCACATCTCTCACTCTCTCTCTCTCTCTCTCTCTCTCTCTCTCTCTCTCTCTCTCTCTCTCTCTCTCTCTCTCTCTCTGTCTACAGTTGCGTTCGTTCCTTCAGGTGAGGAAATACAATTTGGATTTGGCCACGCTCATTCTGTTTGCCTACCAGCTCAGCACAGCACTGGCATATCTGGAGAGTAAACGCTTTGTACACAGGTATACACACACACACACACACACACACACACACACACACACACACACATGCCGATAACGTGACATTTCAAAGGAAATCTTGAAAATAAATGAGGATGAAATTTTTGTTGTGACACCATGCACTTGCATGCCTGAAATTAACTTGAATTATTGTTAAGTCATTTACTATACAAGAAACAGTAAATAGCAGGATTTAGTTTGCATGTTATTGACAGTACATATTTTTGTTCTGTTGTGCGCATGTTTGAGGGCATTAAAGCTGCATAAACATTTTTTAATTTTAAATCCAAAAGTGACAGAAAAGTGACAGAAAGGACATATACATTTTTCAGACACGTGTGTGGTGTTTCAGTGTGAGTCAGCCAGTTGTTTGATCCAGGCCTTAATGACAGCCTCCATATTGTCTTATAGGGACATAGCAGCTCGCAATGTGTTGGTCTCTTCCATCGATTGTGTGATGCTCGGTGACTTTGGTCTGTCACGATACATGGAGGACAGCTCTTATTACAAAGGTAACCATACACCTGCACACTAAAACCAATACACACAGACACAACTTTGTATTATGTTATGTGACATAACATGTATTGACTACTATCTTAAATGCATCCAAGACAGTTTTCAGTGTCTTATCCCTGTTATCTAAGTCTAGCGTGTGTGACCAATGTTTCTGGTTGTCAGTACTCAACCCCCATCTAAAGGTTACATCGGGGTACTGCACTTTATTCTTTACCTAAATCCCTTACTGCTGCGCCTTCCTCTAGTCTCCAATCCTTTGAGTGACATCAAACACTTCAAATGACAGAGTCATTGACTCCATACACTTATGACCTTTGTTTCAGCTTCTAAAGGAAAACTTCCGATCAAATGGATGGCTCCCGAGTCCATCAACTTTAGGAGATTCACCTCTGCCAGTGACGTCTGGATGTTTGGTGAGTTATAATGAGTTATATGGAAAGATATAATAACAAACGACACATCTTCCACAGCTGCTAACATACAGTATTCAGTCTGGTTTAACATCATGCTCTGTCGTTTGTTACCCTCTCCTTCAAGAGTGTCACACATTTTTGTTTTGCGTGTTTGCCAAAAGTTTTTCTGTCTCTCCATATAGGCGTGTGTATGTGGGAGATCTTGATGTTCGGCATCAAGCCTTTCCAAGGGGTGAAGAACAACGACGTGATTGGCCGGATAGAGAACGGCGAGCGATTGGCTATGCCTCCACAGTGCCCGCCCACCCTCTACAGCCTGATGACCAAATGTTGGTCCTACGACCCCAGCAAGAGGCCGCGATTCACAGAACTCAAAACACAATTAAGGTATTAAAAATGTGTTGGACATTTGCATGTCACATTTTTTATTGAAACAACATGTTGTTTTATATCTTTATGCTATTAAATGTATTCAGTACTGGGCCGTAAATATCCATTTTCATTTTGTTCATTGTAATAATTGTTATGACATAATTGTATAAATAAGGACAATAACAAATTCCATTGGTAACAATTAGGGATTAAAAGTGTGGTGTGACAGACAGACTGTTGCTCAATGCTAATGCATTTATATATATTTCCTATAACATTTAGGATACATTTATATTATATTTATTATAGTATAGATGAAGAAGTAGAGCACTTGTTAATATGTGCATAACCTTTGTAGCACCATCCTGGAGGAAGAGAAGCAACAACAAGAGGAGAGACTGAGAATGGAGATGAGGAGACAGATCACAGTGTCATGGGACTCTGGAGGCTCCGATGAAGCTCCTCCTAAAGTAAGACCCAATGATCCACTCATCCACACACTTATCCTTGATTGATTTTAGATTATTTTGTATTTCACTACACCGATTCTGCATGGTCAACAAATAACACCAAACTGTTCTCTTTCTGCCTGTAGCCCAGTAGACCAGGTTACCCCAGTCCTCGCTCTAGTGAAGGCTTCTTCTCCAGCCCCCAACTCAACCACTTCCCGGTACAGAAAACACACACACATTCAGAATAAACAAACAAACTAACACACACACACACACAAACACAAACACACACACACACACACACACACACACACACACACACACACACACACACACAAACACAAACACACAGCTCCTGTAGTGAGAACACTGTGCTCCTCAGTTCCCTCTCATCCACCGTGGCTGTAGCAGTGAGTTTCTCCGCCTCCCAGGGGTTTTAAGTGGCAACAGCAGCAGAGAGGAAGATGTGCAACGTCTTACAGGAATCTTTTAAGAATTAACATCCATTCAGTAAAAGACAGCAAGGAAAAACACTGATACTTATTTAAGATATATGTGCAGTGTCAGGAAAAAAACAAAGTGTGTTTGTGGTAAAAAGAAAACACAATTAGACACTACAATTTCCATTTGGGGATGCAGAAAGTTTTAGTTTTTTTAATTAATTTATCTATTCAATTATCTATCTATCTTTCTGCACACTTGTGCAGCTATTGTCAATGCTAAATTTGCAGGATCAACAATAAGTGAGGAAAAAGAAAAACTAGTTCTGCTTTTTTATTTTTTTCAAAATAATGTATTGCTTGATGTCAACAGACAGTTGTTAAGAGAGCAACCTTTAGAAACCTCAAGCACATTTAACACAGTCTGATGTCAGAATGTGTTGGAAAACAACAAGCCTGTGCTACATGTGTCCAAGTCAGACAGAGAAATATGAAGTGAGAGAAAATGAGAGGGACTTTGAGGGCAGTCATTCCTCATAAACCGAGCAGACAGCGGCATTTCCTGTAGTGCTAAAAGCTACTCTCTTGCTCTCTCTCTCGCTCTCTCTCTTTCTCTTTCTCTCTCGCTCTCTCTATCTCTCTCTCTCTCTCTCGCTCTCTCTATCTCTCTCACACACACACACACACACACACAGACACACATCAAAGCCACTCTCCAGCTCTTATGGCAATAAGCTGTTTCTCTCCCTCTCACTTTCTTGTCCTTTTAAGGAATGTATCATTTTAACTGCTTTATAAGTCAAACTTGATCATATCACACGCAAGAATAACATCTATATATTTTGCTAGCCGACTGAGAGCAGCTGAAGTGCTGCACATGAACTCATATGATTCTTTGAGGCCTCATGCCAGATCAGGGCTTGTTATTATTAAACATTTTTACCTTCATTTCTACTATGATACTGAGACTCTTCTATGAGTCTATTTGGAATTTAGGTCATTGAATATTTTGGAAAATCACGATTTTTGTTTTGGAATACAGATGAGGAAGGATACAGCAGTTTCAGTGTGTCCTCTTAGATAGCATCAGTTCATTTCTACACATATTTTAATGCGTTTCAAAGATGTGCTCAATTCTTCTGTCAAAATCCAACCTTTGTTTTTGAACAACCAATATGTATTGTTCATCTAATCGTTAGAATACTTTAGAATTTGCTCTTGTGCCAACAGCTTTTTTTCTCTAACCGTGGATTCCCTCCTTCCATTCCTTCACATTGTTCTTTCTGTCTAACTCTAGCCGTCAGCCCATGGTGGTGTAGGAGGAGTAGGAGGCAGCTATCCTCCCAATGATTCCTGGAATCAACACAGACCTGAGCACACTGCTCTGTGGAGCCCCGGCATGGAGGTACACACACACACACACACACACACACACACACACACACACACACACACACACACACACACACACACACACACACACACACACACACACACACACACACACACAAACAACCAAGGCCTCATCTTTCATACTGTCTGCAGTCAGGAAAATGTTTAAAATGGCCACTTGATCCCTGTGCAATCATTTGTATTATGTATTTAAGATCATCACATCTTCAGTATAATATGAAGATGATTGATGGTTATCATGTTGCTGTCCTTAACCCTTATTGACACAAGTCCAACATTGACTCATTGAAGCCCCTCATGTTTCCAAACAGGACGGTGGATGTGTGGGCCATGCTCTGATGGAAGAGAGGCTGATGATGCAGCAACAGCAGATGGAAGATGACCAGCGATGGCTAGAGCAGGAGGAGAGCTTCATGGTAACAATACACATGACACACAGATACTTGTATATAAGCTACTGTGTTCAGTTATTGTCTGGCAATGTTTATGAGCAAAGAACATGTTTTGTGTGCTTTATAAATGGACCCTTTGAGGAACATTTTATTCAACCAGGTCATTGTGTCTTTGGGTCACCATGATACTACGTTCATCACTTCAAACACAGTCTGACAGAAAGCAAACACAGAACATAGCCCCATATGAGCCTTACAGCTAATGAGATCTAGATCTACTTCTGTCTGAGGCTTTTTATTAAGAGCTTGATGTAGCAAGCAAGAGAGAAGGTGAGCTTAAGTTATTGTCTTCCAAGTAGATTCTAGTATAAGGTTATGTAATGGAACATCTGATTACTTTGGTCGTCCAATGACAATTTTTTCTGTCACTTATCACATTGGTTTGTTGATCAATCTATGCTGAGATAGTTCATTTCATTTCATTTTCATTTTTTATTTTATTTCAGACATATCAAAAACAATACAAAACTAAATGAAAAGCACAAAAATACAACAAACAAAATTTATGTTTAAAAGACTTCACAAAAAGAAAACAAATGATCTGCATTGATGTGACATGCCCGAAAAGGAGCAGGAAGAAGTATACACTTATTTAATCCTACCCCTTTTCCATAGTAAAAACTAAAAACCCCCAAAAAAGTGTTAAATTAAAGAAAGAATTATAGAAAAATCTGCACATAAAATAGTGGCCATCATTTGCACTCAGTCGGCACTTTCTTTTTCCACTTAGTGAAACATCTTTCAGTGTGTTGTTGTTGCCAGATGAGTTTGAGAGGATCTTTGAACCGACTCACTTGCCGGCTGATTTATCACATCAGACGCTGAAACGTCCCCAAAAGAAGCCAAATCACTGCTCTAGCAAAAACAAGTCTGTTTTTCTTGTGGTCTTGCCTCAGGTCAGGTTGTGTGTCCTCTTGGTTTGATAAATAGTTTTTGATCCAGGTGTAGGAAAAAACACAGTGATGAAGTTTCCTCTCTTTATCCATCATTGCTGTCACTGACACATCTTGTCAGCTTGCCATATTTAAAAGGCACATTTATTATCTTGTTTTTGTGTGGTAGCGACTGTTTTTTTTTCTCCCAATCTTAGCTTCGATGTTGACTTGATTATCTTATTTCCACAAGCAAGTTGTGAAACTTAACTCTTTAACCAATTTCTAGTGATTATTCTTATCCTGAAATATATATTTTTAATTAGTGTTAAACAAATACACATATTATACAGTGTCTGCATAATGTAGAAAAGATACCAGGGAATATTTACAGCCCATTAAGTATTCTTGAATTTTAATTGAGAATTGCGCTTATTAACATTTCAGTAGGAAATAAGCACTTTCTATTTTCTCTGCATTTATTAGTAGAGTGAAGCTGCTGTAACGAGTAACTTTAAAAATAAATGTTGTACACGATACTTACGATACACAAATAATGTATGTCAAATATGTTACACCGACATAAGTAAACATAAGTACTACCAAAACAGTTTAAAATAGCATCACTTCAACCAGCTGCATTCAAATGTTGATCGCTTAGTAATCCATTAGCAACTCATCAGCAATAATAATATAAAATATATTATCTTAAAATGCGGTGAGAGAAGCCAAGATTTGTAGTTCAATTATGAATGCAGGATTTAACTTGTAGTTTGGTATTTTTTTTCTCTCAATACGTCTTCTTCTACTATAGACTTGTGTCTGGCCAAGGCGAGTTCTGTCTGTGAAATGTGCAAGAAAGGTTTGTGATACACTGAAGGGAAGATCAACATAAGAACAAAAATAGAAGCACGCAGTAAGAGAAAAGTAGAGGCCTGCAAAGACAGAGACGGAAGTTTGAGAAAAAGGAACAAGAGCTGGAGGACAGAAGGAGGGAGAAAGGAAGTGGGATTGGCAAGAGCCTCGGAGAGGGTGGAACCAACAAGGAGTCACCCATCAGGGAGAGAGAGAGAGGCATATGCAGATGGATGGAAAAAGTGGGAGGTAGAGAGAAAGAGAGAGGAGAGAGGGAGGCGGTTGGATCTTTTCTCTCCAGCATTTTGACTCTGTGGCTCAGTGGAGCTTTTCCTCCTCTGGAAAATCTTCCTCTCTTTCTGTGTCTTTTCTTTTCCTCCCCCTCCATTCTTCCCTGACTCAATTTTTCTATCTTCCTCCGTTTATTTCTCTCAGTTTCTCTGCACCATCTTCTACTTTCTTTGGTTTTCCTCTCTGTGGTCTCTCTGCGTCCTTCCCCTTTCATCAGTCCTTCTCTCTCTCTCTCTCTCTCTCTCTCTCTCTCTCTATCTATGTCTTGAGTTTTCCTTTTGCTTCTGTTTCTCTTTCTCTCATCCCTTTCTGTCCCTATCTGAGCCTTTCTTTCGATGGCCTCCACTCTTTGCTCTCCTCCTCCCGTCTTCTTCAGCCTCTACTCTCCCAGGATGCATCTGTTCAAGGCGTGCTTCACCAAAACGGTACAGAGAGAGAGAGTTAGGAGTAGGGCTTGGGATTTATTTTGTTAAGTGTCACTGTATGCTGATGATGGTGATGTTTACTTTCTGAAGCAGCGTAGATGGGAAAGATGAGGAACTACTGCAGGTCATAGTCATTGGTGGAATTAAAATTCTGCACTTGGCTGATCAATGGTGCATTCTTTTGGAGAAACGCAGTGTTTGGTTAGGAAAAGATATAACCAAATAGCTTCTTTTTTACGTAACTGTTTATTTTTGACATAATTGTTAACTGGAACTACTTACAACAACTTGCAAGTTATTTTACATGAATGTTTCTTTCTTGCAGAAGACCGAGGCCAGAAACAGCAGAGGAAGCATCGACAGAGAGGACGGCACACTACAAGCACCGGTCAGTCAGTGTGTGTGTGTGTGTGTGTGTGTGTGTGTGTGTGTGTGTGCTTGTATGTTTGTTTGTCGATACTTGCATTGAAAATAGTTAGTTGACCTGTTTGTGAGTTTCTTGAGCTCCATACACTGATGCAAAAGGTAAAACAGAGTCCAAATGTAATGGAAGAAATGCTGAGAATAGAGGAAGCTCTGGAATCAGATGAAGAAAGATTATAGGAAAGAGGAGAAAGGAAGAAAAAGTGCAAGAGGGAGGCAAAGGGAAAGTATTCAGTCCGTCTGTCAGACACAGAGAGAGAGAGAGAGAGAGGGGGGAAACAGTGGCTGGGAGAAGGAGGGAAAGTATTTCTGTCGGCGTGCCAGGGAGGATACTGCCTACACACCAGCCACACGACCACAGAGGGCTCATGGGAACTCTAAACCCAGACACACTACACACAGTCCCATTTCACTGTCAATGTTGGTTGTTGAAATATCCTTAAAGCTAAGGCAAAACTCAGCATCTCCACTCTGGGTCGACTGGAACTGCAGCCGAGTCGTTGTGACGTTGCTTGTGGGAATTATCATTGTCTGATAGCAACTGCGAATATGTTGGAGTTTTTTTTATTTATTTTTTTTATTTAGCTTGTGAAATCAATGTTATATCAACTATGTTTGGCAGTGTGTCCACTTTAATGACTATGTAATGATTAACTGAAGGTTTGCCTAACTCTGTGTCTGTGTGTTTTTCTCTGCACAGGGCGGAAGCCAACATATCTACCAACCTGTAGGGAAACCAGGTGAGACATATATTACATTACTATAGCATTGTCATAAGCTTAATGTACAGAAAGTATCAAAAGTGAAAGTTCTTATCGTACAGAAGTACATAGAATAATGATAATATTACTTTTGTTCCAATATTGCATTATTGGTTATGTTAAAATTAGCTTTACCTCAACCTTTTACAGCGATAAAAGGATGGTTAAGTGTTAAATAGTTTATACATTGATAGTAGGATCTCACATTTCATAAACTGATCATATTTCCTATGTTAAACTATAATATGCAGGCTGTACAAATTTTGGAAATGCATTGGATTTGAGGTTTAAAGGCAGTGATAAATTGCAAAAGTACCTAAAATTGTACTGAAGTAACAGTACTTGAGTAAATTTACGTAGTGGTCACATACTGCCCAATACTGCAAAAGCAGCATAAAGGACCTTTTAGCATGCATCCTATATACTCCTTACTGAATGATTAGCTTTAGTTAGCTTTAGCACATTACATACTCATATCACACTTCTTCTTTTCAGAACATGTGGCTCCTCCTAAGAAACCTCCGCGCCCCGGAGCTCCTGCTCACCTCAGCAACCTGGCCAGTCTGTGCCCGGTGGACAGCTACAACGAAGGGGTCAAGGTATATAAGCACACGATACACATACATTTACAGAATCTATTCCCACGTTTATAAAAGGATAATGTGTTCAAGATCATCTCTGTCCTTCACTATGCTTTTACTTATCTAAGTTTGGCAGTTTGGCATTTTATTGTGTTAATCTTGCACGCTTGCTTTTGGACATTCCTATTCTAGCATGTCATTTTTTTATGAGTTGACTTCTTCAGCTGTTTGGCATTGTGCTGATGGGTTGCATGCTGTGCTGTGCTGCCTGTGTTTTGGCTTTGGCCCTAATGTGCTGTCCCTCTTCTCTCCCCCTTTTTTTATACTCTTTCTCCCCCTCTGTCATTAACATCCATCCATTCCTCCATTGTTCTGTTTCCCCTTAAAACACCCTGTCTTGTTCTTCTTTATCCTGCTGTTCTGACCTGCTACTTTGCCTCAATCTATCTATCACCAAATCAATCTTTTTTTGCCCCATTCCTCCCAACCACCCTCCCCCCCATCCCATCCCCTCCCTTCTCCTCAACCTCCCCATAGCCGTGGAGGGTAAGCTGATCTTTGTGTGTGTCTGTCATCGCTGTAGAGTTAGTTAGATAACCATTATTATCATGTGCTTAGAAGATTGAATTGTACTGGCGTTATTTTTCTTTACCAGAGACTGAAAAAAAAAACACTGTTGCCATGCAAAATTAGAATATTTGAGTGTGGAAATTCGTTTAACTACCAGTGCTCGAAGTATCCAAAAAGCTGGTAAATTCATGTCTGAGTTGGAATGATTTTGTCACAAAAAATATAAACTCATTTCACTATTTCCTATTTAGAGTAATACATACTATTTAATCACAATCACACGCCTGACTGTAAAATATCCCTGGTAAAGAAAAATAAAAATAAAATGTAAAAGTCATAGATCAATAGAAGCATTGTAAACTGATCACTGTATGTCTTCCATTGCGTCTTTTTAGATGGTAAATATAGTTGAAATGAGTGTGGCAATGTTACAATCATTAACCCTGTCATAGGTGTTGTAGAAACATTCACTGAATGTTATGTGATGTGTGATCTCCACAGGTGAAATGTCTGTATCTATGTTTGTCTCTAACATTATACTGGAACTGAAGTGTGTTGTTTCTGGCTTTTGTGAGAGACTTTATTTTCACAAAAGCACAAAAACTGAGTTGTGGATGAAGCTGATTTTTTCATTTAAATCAAAGCCCTCCCTTCAGCTCTTTCTCATTAATATATTGGCCTTAAAATATCACAGCTTTGTCGGTAGAAGGACCAACACAAACTTCATGTTTCCAAAACATATAATTTTAGTTTTTTGTTTCCAAAAATGACCATATACGGAGATTCAGAATTGGTAGTAGGTTCATGACCCTTTCACAAACACTAAAACATTTGTTGTACCATTTGTATCAAAACTATTGCCTAATGCAGGTTGAACTTTGAGTCTGTCACTAGAAAACTGACCCTGTCTGTCCTGCATTCACACTGTACTGTACTAACAACAACCCTACATACTCTTGCGCCATAGTAAAAAAGTCAACGTATTTAGTATGTAGGTACAGTAGGTAGAAATGCATGTTGACAGAAATAACAATCCGAGGCTTGTGTGTGTAAGTGAGTGTGAGTGTGTAAATCTAGTCCGATACTGCCTCCCAGTGTTGTGTCTGTCTAACTACAATCGCCTTTGTTGACCCTGGTAGCATATAGACTAGAGCGTTCATTTTTTAAATGGTAAAACAATTTCTAAAATGGATTTGTGGAATAAGAATAAAATAAAAAATATAAATGGTCTGTTTCCTCGTTATAATAATCAAACGTTCCTCATTGGAGCAGTTGCAGCCTCAGGAGATCAGCCCGCCCCCCACCGCCAACCTGGACCGCTCCAACGACAAAGTGTATGAGAATGTGACGGGATTGGTTAAAGCTGTGATTGAGATGTCCAATAGGATTCAGCCCGCAGCCCCGGAGGAATACGTCCCCATGGTCAAGGTAGGATCAGTATTAAAAAATAAATTAAAAAAGTCATTAAAGGAAGAACTTTGTCATTTAAGCTCACTCAAACAGAGATGATTTTATAATGATGCGGTTGTGTTGAAGTATTTAGATACATTATATAATATAACTGAAGACTGATGCAAACGTGTGTGTGTGTTTGTCAGGAGGTGGGTCTAGCTCTGAGGACTTTGCTAGCGACAGTGGATGAGACACTTCCTGTGCTGCCAGCCAGCACACACAGAGAGGTAAACAAATACACACACACTCACACACACAATTTAAAAAAAGTATAATCGAGGTTGAAGATACAAAACAGTGTGACTAAAGGTGGGTGACGTACAAACGCAAACATGCAAACACATATAAGCATGAATTAAACATATTATGGTTATTATATTCCCCTTAAATAAACTGAAAGTCTTGTCATTCGTTTTACAAAATGTCTATTGTGACTCTCAATTTTAGCAATGTGTAATATTGAATGTACATTGAAGTGTAGTGAAGTCTGTTTTCTGGTGTTCTTTTAGAAAAGTTTATTGACTTTTTTTTTTCTTCTTTCTTTTAATCACAGATTGAGATGGCCCAGAAGTTGTTGAACTCAGATCTGGCTGAGTTGATATCGAAGATGAAACTGGCCCAACAGTATGTGATGACAAGGTGGGTACTAATACCTATGTGATGATTTTACTACTTAACTTCCAAAGCAATGGTGACATAGTTATTGTTTTGTGTTTTCTCCTACAGTTTACAAAAGGACTACAAGAAACAGATGCTAATGGCGGCTCACGCGCTGGCAGTCGACGCCAAGAACCTGCTGGACGTCATCGACCAGGCGCGGCTCAAGATGATCACTCAAAGCCGCACACATTAGCTCCCTGTTGCCGCAGAGACGGAGAAACGCAGTGGCCCCTTAGCCAATCACAAAAGAGAAGAGAACATTTGGATGGATATCAGTGACGGGACAGTTGAAAACTGATGGGACATTGGACATCAGACACGAAATGACTGAAACAATCAGCTCCCTCACACATTCATCATTTCCTTTTTTTTTCCTGCTCTCTGCTGGCAGCCATGTTTCTGTCAATATTGTGTCGTTTTGTACTTTTGTCGCATTATTTTTGCTTTTTGTATCCAGAGAAAAAAACGCTCCTCTTCCTCATCACGTATCCTAGAAGATGAGTATTTGAATTTTTTTATTTTTTTTTAATCATCTTTTGCTCCTTTTTAATCTTTAAGTGAATCAAACAAAGGTTTCAGAGGCTCGCTTGAAGGACTGCACACATTTTTTTGTGAATGGAACGCTCGGGAAATCTGCCACACAGACACGACTAAACACTTATGCAGGATGCAACAACTGGAACTGAAGAGCCAGGATGAGGAAGATAATGAAGATGATACGATAATGTTGTTGTTGTTGTTTAAACATGCTTTTTATATCATTATTAATTATTCTTATTATTGTTGCTATTTTCCGCGTCGACTCTTTCAGTATGTCTCCGTGTCAGTTTTTCAGTCTCCCTGTTGAAATGGACAAATATGATTGATTTACAGCTGCTCAAAATTGTCATAATTTCATATTGTTCTATTTTTTCTCTAATCTTCGTCTCTCTCGATCTCTTTTTCTCAGGCACCAAGAGATGGCATGAAAATGAAAATGTGGATTTTGAAGAACAAACTTAATGTCACAGGCCACTTTTTTTAAGTTAACTTGCATAGTAAATATACAAAGAAGCTATATTTTTTAAACTTTCTGAGGCATGAATTGTGAGTAAATATATGAGAGGGATAAACAAGGAGGGGGAGGGAAAGGAGAGGGGTGGAGGCAGGCTGGATTTCAACCCGTGTCAAATGAACTGCATTGACAAAAAGCAGAACGTTACACTCCAACATTGATTAAGATTGGTTTAAGCAGCAACTCATCTGTTTTCTTGTGTATTGCTTTATTGGAAATCTATAATTCTAGCTGGTTGCAAACTTTCAGTCAAGCCATCTTTGTAAGATTTTTTTAATCCAGGAATTGGATTTTCTAGACATTAAATAGTCAACATAAGTGACTATATGGGGGTAAATTACAGTTGCGGTTTCATTTGTGACTAAAACGGATTGGAAGTTAATTGGACCTCAATTTTTACTTGTTTTTACGGATGCATTTATATGTTACAACTCCCACCAAAACCAGGGCCAGTTACCCAAAACAAGTATTTTTAAAAGTACTTTTTAAAAATGGGACACGTCTTGTTGCTGGGGTTTATCGTTGAAATGGTTGATGTCCAACATGATTTGCTCTAAATCTCTCCCCATCACTTCTCCTGTTTCTCTGCCCTGTCTCTCTACCTCCCTCTACTGGACTTATTTATACCTTTATTTTAAATTCCTTATTCCTGATCCCTCAACCCCACGTCTACCCTCTTTCCCTTCTGTTTTTCAGCCTGGTCTTCCTCTCTCCTCCCTCTCCCATTCTCTCTCCATTCCACTGTTCCCTCTCTCTTGAGGTGAGCAGGATTCTCAGGAAGGAGTCACATGTACAGTTGCTAAACCAAGCAAATAAAACACTGTTATTATTATGAAAATTGATTTCAGGGTCTTGTCTCTCTTTAAGTGCGTCTGTACCTAATGATTTATTTTAAAATGTCCATTCTCTGAATATGTCTGTGTGTGTTGGAATGAAAGTTTGAATGTGCCTGAAGAGTTTTTCTAAATGCATCAAGTCAACACAAAAGCCATACTGACAGGTAGACAGTACTTGCATCTTCTAACACTGGTAAAATACCTCATTCTTTACTTAACTGTCCACAGGTGTTTCAAAGCATCATTAGAAGAAACAAATATTCAGATATAGTTTTGCACACAACCGGGTTCACTCAATTATCTGAATCTAGGAATAAACATTCACGTGTCATTTTCACTCATTGAAAGTTATCTTGGTCATCCAGATTTCAGTTCTTGATAAGGTTGTGCTTTTTGAAATCTGATGGGCATACAGAAAAACTAACACCAATATTGAACATAACTGAAATTTTGATTTAGTTGAGTGCATAACTTTTAATATGTATTGATCACTGGTAATAAAGATTAAAATAATATTCCACATTTTAAACATCAGTTAAGGGTATAAAGTTAATTGATCTTGGAAAACAAAAGTCCTAAGGTTCTCTTTACTAGCTTTCTGAATCTCAAATTGGAGCCCAGTACAAATGACTGCTCCCTCATACTATTGAAATGCCATAAACGGATTAATGCAATATTTTCACTTTCAACAAATAGACAAGAGAATCTGCTTATAGTTAGGTTTAATAGATACTTACCCAGGGGGCAAAGTGATTTTATGGACATGGAGCGTTGTAAAAGGTTGTTCACCAAAAATGACATCTAGGACCTTCCACGATCACAACCTGGGTGGACAACCTTGTCAACAAGCTGCTGGTAAGCTACAGTGGGCCGACATAGCAAATCAGAACCACTGTTTAAGTGAATGGGGGTGAATGGGAATGGGCTAATGGGGAATTTTTTGAACTTGTAGATATCATTATGAAACTTTGCCAGTTGATTACTGACATTAAAACAACAACTTTTTGTATTACAGTATTTTCCAAAATGTTTAAATAAATATGAAAAATCATCATTATCTTACTAATGATGCGTAAATTTGCATATCTGTAAAGCCCCAAAATCTAGATGTTGGAAGAAAACAAAGTCAATTTGTTTTTAAATTTTGAAAACAAAACAAGTGTCCAACTGCCTGAAGCCTTTCCTAATCACAGTTCAAATTTGATCAATAACCCATAGAAAATAATTTTTTTTACACAGTTACATTTCATGTGCCATGGACCAAAAGTGTCCTTTTGGAGTCTCCAGCTGGTATTTTAGGAAACGGCTAGACATTCCCTTGGAAAAAACAGTGTAAAAAATGTATTTTCTATGGGTTATTGATCAATTTTGAACTGTGATTAGGAAAGGCTTCAGGCAGTTGGACACTTGTTTTGTTTTCAAAATTTAAAAACAAATTGACTCTGCTTTTGTCCAACATCTAGATTTTGGGGCTTTGCAGATATGCAAATGTACGCATCATTAGTAAGATATTGATGATTTTTCATATTTATTCAAACTTTTTGGAAAATACTGTAATACAAAAAGTTGTTGTTTTAATGTCAGTAATCAACTTGCAAAGTTTCATAATGATATCTATACGTTAAAAAAATTCCCTATTAGCCCACCCCCATTCGATTAAACAGTGGTTCTGATTTGCTCTATGTCGGCCCCCTGTAGCTTTCCAGCAGCTTGTTGACCAGGTTGTCCACCCAGGTTGGGATCGTGGAAGGTCCTGGATATCATTTCTGGTGTACAACCTTTTACAACGGTCCATGTCTGTTTTTTTTTTAAAAAAGGGCTTTTGCCCCCTGGGTATACTGCAAGGAAGAACAAACGCTGCAATACAACTTATCATTTTGTTTAGGGCTAGCACCATCAGTGGCACTAATACACTGTTCATTGGTGGCAATGTTTGAGCACAATTCCTGCTCATTTATTCGTAATACATGCCCCACAAATAACCTGTCTGATGCTTTTATATACTATCTATGGTCTGATACACTTATGTGTCAAGATTTTTTTTTAAATGCTGCAATGTAAAACACTTATGTTTTACAGTGTAGTGCAACAAAAATATTCATAACACATGATGGTTATGCATCACTATCAAATACTATATAATGGAGAGAACAAATTAGAGTCAGACAAGGGAGCCTTCATTTTTGTAGTTTTATTGTGTTCTTACAAAAACATCAATTTTAATCAAAGAGACCGAAGCCCATGTCATCATCTGACTCCTCAGCAGACTCTTCCTTCTTCTCCTCTTTCTTCGCCTCCTCCTTGGCTGTAGAAACAAGAAAGGGAATGGTTAACACAGTCAACGATGAAGAGTTCACAAAGTCACATTTGTAGAAAGCAATAGGAGATTTGTAACAAACAATAATGGGCTTTTCACAATGTGTTGGGGAAAAATAAGGGAAAAGCTGGTAGTTCAATATATTTTTTTTTAAATGCGAGGACTGGCAAGGAATTAGAAAAAGGCTGTTGCACCACTTTAGTTACCGTACTGAACTGACTTAACTCATGTCTACACCTAGCCTGCCTAAGGTAAGCTCAGCCCCATCCTTTTTTTTGTTGATTGAACTAGACCTCTACACCAGAGTCCAGTCTTTTAGAGGCACAAACACAAAATAAGCCATTGATATAATTCAAATCATCATTATTATTATATCCCATTGTACTGTTGCTATGACACACCTATTGGAAGTTTACTAATATAAAATGTTAAAGCCCATCTAAAATCTGCTTTCCACTTTGAACCATTGTTCAGTTACCTGGTGCGGCGTCACCACCAGCAGCTCCTGGAGCAGCCACGGCACCAGCTGGAGCGGCACCTCCGGCTCCAACGTTGCAGATCAAGCTGCCGATGTCAACGCTGGTGAGAGCCTACAAAACCACACATGAAAAAAAGATCAGCCATTTCACGGACACAATAATTGAAAAGGACAAAGCACTGTTGGTTTGAACTTCAAGAAACACAAATTATACATTTGAAATGCCTTTTAAACAGATCCTTTTGTAAACTCAATTCAGTGTGCTATCCCAGTACATTTGCCGTATTAATTTTAATTGTCAAAAGTTGTTAGCGTGACACACCAACATGTTTAAGATATATGTACAGTAGGCTTCAGGTGGAATCTAAACTCATCTTCATCTTAAGTACTGACATATATTAAAAAAAGTATATGAGATTAAGCCAGTCAGTGAGAACATGCTTTGTAAGAGCTTTTGCAAGTATTACACCACTCAGTTACATGCATTACTGGATGTCTGTTTCAACACTTTAGCACATATGCATTAAGGATGTCTGATTGTTTGAAGCCACTTATAATCATGTTCAACATTAACAATTTGTTACTGTATTTTCCAAACTGTGCCTAAAACTAATGATCATCCATGGAAAAATTAGCAGCTGCTTCTCCCAGTCAACAGAAACCTGGTGTATGTGACATTAATTCAACCACATTGTGTGCGTTCTCTCACCTTGGCGAACAGACTTGGCCAGAAAGGCTCCACGGTGACATTGGCAGCCTTGATCAGGGCATTCAGCTTGTCCTCCTGCAGACACAAAAAAGCCATCGTTACAAAATCTACTAAATAAAGAATACTGACTTTATGCAAACTATTAGCAGACAAAAAGAAACAAGCTTGGAGCTCTTGATTTATCACTTCACTGTTCTTTTGTGCAACAAGGCAGTTCCACTTGTTTTAATAGAGGGATGCTCAATCGATAAAGACATCAGATTGGTCTCTTGACTGAGACATCATTTTAGATTCAATATTAAAATGTATTAATGTTTTACTGCAACCCTTAAAGTGATTGATGATGTTATCGGTACTGTAGTATCAGTATTACATTATCTCTTATGTTCCTGATAAATACAAACGTTTGCACCACGTCATAGTGATGCTGAGCAGCATCCACGTGTAGCAACACTGTCAAATAAGTTGGACAACTATCTCGGGTGTTGTGATAACCTAAGAAAAACACAGGCAGACACTAGAATACGGTAGAATAGTCTCAAATTAGTTAACTACCACACTTTCACGGCGTTACCCCGCCTGAAAATATAAGCATGGTCAGAAGTATTCACTAGCTTAGCATTAGCTAGCATCTGCCATTGACTATATTCCTGTAGACATCACGTAGTAAGTGTACGTCTAAATGTGTAGTATTAACAATAACTGGAGCCAAGCTGTAAATATAACTCGTGAAAGTCACAACACAGACATGAGCTGTACTGATACAGAAACGTGGCCTTGCGTTAACACAAAACATGCCGCCATATTGTCCGGTAGATTAGACTGTATGGACACCTTTACAGCTAAAATAGTATTTTGAACAGATTTAGTACTACACCAGCTGGTCAATAGAGTCACAAATATAACCGCACTACCATGGCATTCACATCCAGCACAATACTGCTGACGGGCCAGTTAAGCGGTAAAGGCTGAGCTGTCGGGGGAGGAAAGCCGAGACACTTACGGTGACGGTAACTTCATCGTCGTGGAGGATCAGAGCGGAGTAAATACAAGCTAGCTCGGATACGGAGGCCATTGTAGATATTAGATTTTGTGTTTGTCAGGTCGGATGCCTAAATTTGATGGTGCTAGTCGCCGGATTGCAGACCTTAGCTTCTGGTGAAGAACCAAGCACCTTTAGGCACGTTTACTTCCTAATGCGGAAAAGGGAAGAAAAGAGGGCGGGAGCTAGCTATATATACTCTGCGTCAGGGCTGCGTGGATCCAACGTCTCTACGCACACAAAGTGACGAAAGACGTAATTAAATCTCTGAAGCCCTCTGTATTTGTCCTGGACATGCATATATTTCTCTGCTAAATTGAATCCACTTATTCAAAACAAAGGCCCCTGTACAATGAAGCATCCTGAAACGTATTTTGAATTTTACATTTATCTCTTTTACTTTTAGATATTTATCCTACTATCTTTGTTTCAGTAGCAAATACTAATAACTATAACCAAAAATCTAAATAAAATCAAAAATGTGTACAGAAATTTGTTCTTAATAAATAATTGTATCTTAATATTTTTACACTATTTTAAAAGTACGTCTAAATAAATCTGAACAGTTTCAAGTTGAATACTAGTTCATACATAGTACTGTATATTCCAAATGTGTGAATATGAACATGTTTCCAAACCTCTAGATGTACTATGTACCATATATTTTTAGAATTTGATACTGTGGGTATTTGTGTATATCCTGCTGCTATATCAACACTTAATAAGATGCACAAAAAATAATGTCCTAAGATGTTAAATATCCAATGCAAACAACATTTTTAATCCGTACATTTTATTCAATCTCAAACAAAAACAGACATTAAAATAATTAAAAACAAGGCAAATCTCTGGCAAATATATCTAGTCTACTGGCTGCATTTGCACAAAAGAGAAAACCTGCACTAGATCTTAGTGCACAGACCAAATATATGCCGATATCTGAACATGGAGTATGCAGATTACAAGTGTTCCTTTAACAAAAAATAAGAGGAGAAAACATAACATTGGAAATATGGTTGGAAAATCAAAATGTGACTTTAAATTCACATGTAGTAATGTAATACCTAATGCAACTCTCACCATCAACCATTCCCCATACACTGAAGTGTCTATTTAGAAACTTCATGGACCCTGTGGAAGCCAATTTTATGTTGATTAGTTTAATTCTACTCTTGTCTCTATATTCATTATTTGATCATTGTATGAAGTGTATTCCCTCTCATCTTTATTAAATCAGTCTGATGGGGGCTGACACCCTAGTTGTGAGACATCCTGGAAGCTCCAAGACTCAGATTAGCATTGGACTTTAGTGAAGTTTTCTTTAAAAGAAAACTTCTTCCTCAATCTTTATGGTGAACGTTCAAAGCTCACAAACTGTAGAAAGAATCATTCAAACATTTGGCACTCAAATATTTCCCTGACCCTGATATGTTAAAAAAAAAAAAAACTTAAAGTAACACGACAAAACTACAGTGGCTGGAATGGACAGTGTGGGTTTAATTATTAATTAACGTGTCTACAGAGCAGGCAACTCAAGACTTTTTTTTAATCATGGCAACAAATCAGAATCTTCTGCTGTCTATTACTGCCATCAGATGTGCATAGGTGGGAATAACACTAGTAAACATCTCAACAGTGATGTTTTGAACTAGTCATTTGTCACTTTTAAATGCCCATTTATTTGACCCCTTCCTTACTTTTATTTAAAGACAAGGTTTATAATGTTTCCCTTTGTTGAATGTCTACACATTGATACTTTTTAAGTGAGCAAAATTTAAACATTATGAGCATCATTTCATATAGTTTCAAGAAAAGCACTCAAAATTTGCATCGTCAGCAATATTCGAGCAAGTTTACATTTCATCCATTGGTTGACCACATGTCTGAGTACCAATGATAAATATCAGAGACTCCTTAATTGCCAAATTCTAAATAGTACTACTCACTTCAAAATACCAAGAAATAATCACAACTGGGATACTGTGTCTTTACTGAAAGCACCGGTGTATCATGGTTTGGGCTTATGGAAACATATGTAATAATAATAATAATATAATAACAACAATAATCATAATAATCATAATATGTTCATTATTCAGATATTTGGTCCATAGAGCAGTCCAAACGAGGCTCTTCTCAAAGTGTTATCTGTCAGTTGATTGGCATTTGTAAACCTGGAAATGTTCAAAATTATATAATAATCCCTTTTTTGACATTGCAATTGAAATTCTCTAAATAAAAGTAGCTTTATAAAAAAAGAAAAAGAAAGGAAAAAAAAGATCTCCAGTGATATTAACAGGCTGGTGCTGTTCCACTAGACAAGGAATGCGATAATGTGGTTTTGTGGAATGACATGACATTAAAAAATAAAACAAAAAGAAGAATTTATGGCTGGGAAAGGCTTATAGTTGACACCAATTTCTATTTGAACTGTCATAATAGTGATGATTGTACTCTTTCATTCCTAAACTGAGACGTAGTCATTAGTCACGGCGTCTGCCATTCACACCAATGACCGGAAAACCAGCTCCTAGCAAACGAGATCAGTGGAAACGGAACAAACAAAAAAAAAACACTTGGAAGTCTTTCCTCTCTAGTCCTTGTGAGTTTTTCCTTTTGGTTCTTCATCGTAGGAAACTCCATATTCGTTTACTCTCGTTTTGTCCACTGGGTAGAGCCTGGGGTAGGGGAGAGAGAGCGTTTAGGGTCATAAGGAATCTGTGTGTGTGTATGTGTCTGTCGTGTGTGCGTGTGTGTGTGTGCGTGTGTGTGTGTGTGAGACGTGTGTGCGTACCATCTCTGGTAGAGGTAAATGAGAAACACCACATCGTCTCTGAAACAGGCCAGTCTGTGAGACGTTGGCATGGTGATGATGAAGGCAAACACGTCGTCGATGAAGGTGTTGAATGCCTGTTAAAAATCAATCAATACCAATCTGTTAATACTTAGCAATGAAAGGAAAGTTCTAATAAGGATTGTTTTATATGTATATATCAAACACAATTCAGTATCTGTCAATCAATCATCTGACAAAACACATTTTTTAGATGAAAATGTCTCTAAATGAATCCACTCCATCCATTCATTAAAACATGTTAATCAATTCTCTGTCTTTATCTCACCTTGTACGTAAAGGCTTTCCATGGCAGGTGGGCCACAGATTTCAGCTGTTGAATTGAGCATAACCGGTGTCAAGACAGTTGGACAAAAACAGTTAAATCTCATTAAATGCAAATCCCTGCTGAAATGTATCTTTACAAGAACTTAAAGGCAATATTTGGATGTAAACGACTGGATTCTAATACAAAAAAATAGTCTTTTCAAGTGTTTAATTAGGAAGAAAATGCATGTTGGTTAAACCTCAAGGATACAAACAACGCATTATTCTGTCCATGACCTCATTTCAAATGGTATGAATACACACACTGACAATGATGAACTGACCTTATAGTTGACAAACAGTTGAGGAAGCATGAAGAGGAATCCAAAGGCATATACACCTGGAATAGTCAAGAACAAGTTGAAAAGCCTTTTCCGTAATGGAAATCAATGGCACTATTATTAACTGTTGCTTTTAATACTGTAATAAAAATGCATTGGTTTATCCATAGTGTTCAGATCTTACCATTAACCATACTGTTGATTAACCACGAGTACCAGCTAAAGATAGAGACAGTGAAGCAAAGGGAGATCATTAAGTGATGACTGCTTGGACTCATTGGTACCACATGCTGTATTTTTACAAATTAGTAATTTAAAAACTGTTGCATGTAATGTACACAGACACAAACACACACGCACAGAAGCCTACCTCTTATATCGTTGGAATACTAGTGCATACACAGCCCCTCCGATACACAATGGGTAAAGGAGGTATGAGAGATACTTCATGGCCTACAGGGACATAGCAATTAGTGAACATCCAGTTACAACACAATCTATACTGTCAGTGTCCACTAACAACATTTCAGTAAATGAATTACCCCATGCTAATTAACACATGAAATAATTACACAGCCCAAGGCGAGACACATTAATTTTTCACCCATGCTTATGTGGAAAATCAGTTTAATTGTATTGCATTGTTTATGCATGTCTGAGTGTGTGAGTCTGTGGTCTTACCAGAGTATCATACTCTTCTGTTCTCCTTTCTGATTCATTTAACTTCCCAAACTGATCCATAAAGAAGAAGAAAAAAATAAGGAAATTGTAAAACATCATGTGTTCATTAGAATTTCAAACAAGGCGGACAATGGTATGTGTTACAGTTGTATTATTCTACCCATGCTACTGTTTTGTTTATTCCTTTATTATTGTGGCCACAAAATGTGGCTATAGAGTAGCTTCATTACCTGCTCTGCGCTTTTATTCGCAGCCCACAGTAATAGAGCATTAGATAGCTCTATTACCGGCAGGCAAATTACTAATATAAAGTGTGCTCAAAGAAAGATGGAATTGCTATTAAAAACAGTCAAACAATGTAAAAAAAAACCTAGATAAACAAAATTTGATAATAATAATAAAAAAATTAACCAGTAACACACATAAACACAGACACGTACCACGAATGTAGGTTTGTATCCTTTCCAGAAAACCTGAATCTTAAAGGCCTTCTTCACTTTCCATACCTGCAACAAAATGCATTTATCAACAAGAATCATGGAATAGATTCTTATAAAATACCCTTAACATCAAAAGAATTGTGTTAAGGGATGTGAGGATAGAAGATCTTTATATCGCCATAAAAAAATACTCAAATATGTGAATTTCCATTACCGGGATAACAGGGAATATCCTCACATGATGGCAGACTTGACAAAGCCGTCTATCTCGCTATCGTACACTCCTATATTTATTTAGTGATATTGATACATTTGTTTTTGATTCTGATTTATTTTGACTTGGTTTTCCTTATAAGGGATTACAAAATTGCCAAACAAAATCATTAGATCCAAGATAACAACACGTGATTTTGAATAATTCCTGAGTTGGGTCTGTCACAGGGCATAAATATTGAATTGCATGCAGAGTCATTCAATACATTTAAAGCACAGAAAATGTAATTAAATCCATACTTAATATGAATGATCTTTCCATGGATATCAAATGCTTTTATTTTTAGAGAACAAAAAGGAATTATTTTCCAGCCTGTGTGCACTTACTTCAATGATAGAGCCTACGCCAGCAGGTATGAGGACTAGCAGGCTGGTCTGCTGGTCAAACAAATAGAGGAAAATCACTATGGTGCTGAAACATCGCCAGAGCACTGGAAGAAAAACAAAAACAAGAACACACAACCATAAAATGTCAAAACGTTTAATCCTGGAGATGATACACATTACCCAATTTGGACACATTTGCAGAGTCATACTGTTTGTCTCATAGTTCGACACCATACGAGTACACAGTTCCAAAGGTCTGGCTAAACCATTAGAAAACTTATCAGAACCATAAAGTATAGGCTTCTTGCTTACGCCGCAGTGGGTGAAATATTGCTCAAAAGCATTTTGCAGATGGCAAAGTCTTACCGTTACCTGACAGAGAGCACGCACGAGCATTACTCATACAAGACAGCGGAACACAACATCTGGCCGCTCAGCAGTCCAGAAACACAGAGTCATATTATATACTCTCACACTGCTAACGTCTGCTTTCCTGTAGATTCACTTGTTTTACACATTTTCACAGTTTCATACAGCACTGTACAGGCTCAATTTAAAATCAGTTACAACCGATTTATAGCATGCAGCTGACTGTTGTCTGAATGTGAACTCTTTGTCATGTGTTTTCCGTTGTTTGAAGGGTGTATCTTCAGGTCAGGGAGGACAGAGCTACCTACCTGCTTTACTGGACATTCCCACCATGCTGGTCTTCTGCTTCCAGAAGCTGATGTCGTTCTTGAAGGCCAGGAAGTCAAAGAGGAGCTGAGGGAACAACAGACAAGAACAAAAGTCTCCAATTTGTCAGGTTCACAGTTTATTGTTAACTCTTCATAATCAGCACACCTCGATGCTCTTTTTTCTTTCTTATTATTAAAAGGTGTTATTTTTCAGATTTTTCTTTTGATCTACTTAAAGATTAAACCTTAAAGGTGCACTATGTTACTGTGTGGGTGAGGTGAACATTTTATAAGGCAAATTCCTATGACTGAATAAACTTTCCTCACAGGAAAATTGGATCCCTGGAACACTAAGATTTACATGTAGAGAAAATATGTTTTGTAAACTAACTGCCGTCTCTGCGAATGTAGACAAATCCCCCCTCCTCTGAAACTGCATAGTGCACCTTTAAAGATTAAACTGATTTGATTTGTAGTCACATGCCGTTAGCTCTCAAAAAGAATACTGTAGCATAATGTGGGTTAGTGCTCTGTATACAGACGTACATGGAAGGCAGCCACAACGAAGGTCAGGGCCAGGAAGTACAGGTTGGTATCCACGAAGATCCCTTTAATCTCATCAGCATCCTTTTCTGTGAAACCTGAAGCACATACAGGGAGACAGACAGACAGACACATATACATAGGGTTTTATTAGAGTGCAAAGGCTTGTAGACAGTGTGCGTGTGTGTGTGCGTGTGTGAGTGAGTGAGACATTAACATACCAAACTGCTGCAGAGAGTGAACAGCGTCTTGCATGTGGATCCAGAATCGTAGCCTCCCCAGAGAGATAGAGTCGTAGGAGATGGTCAAAGGGAGCTCCTTGGAGGTACTGTTGATCTCCTACACACACACACACACACACACACACACACACACACACACACACACACACACACACACACACACACACACACACACACACACACACACACACACACACACACACACACACACACACACACACACACACACACACACACACACACACACACACACACACACACACACACACACACACACACACACACACGCTTTTCAGGTCAAGAAGTAGCAAAAATGTTTACATAAAAAGCTTCTTTCAACTGAAATTTTAACTTTTTCTAATTTATATTATTCTCAGGCAGGAAGCAATTCATGGCTGAGGGGAGGTGAAAACCTATCCAGAAAAACATTGAATCGTTGGTTGACATTGTAAATGTTCGCATTTTCCTTCTTGGCAAGTTCAGTTAGGAAATGGATAACAGAAAACGGTTCAGTGACAGTGTATTCCATAATATTTATTTACATGCGAGAGCTTACCACGAGGTCCTTGACCCTGTTGCTGAGCTCGTCAACAAACAGCAGAGGTAGATAAACCATCTTCTTACCATCTTGGAATCTAAAACACACCAGAAGAAAAAAAAACATCCTCCTTAAGTCTCTGTGTCCTCATTTTAATCTTTGATGGACATCCATCTTTTCCAAGTTGCCTACTTTTACCAGTATGCATTGTCTTTAACACATCCAGAATAGTTTTCAAACTCACTCACTCACTCTCTCTCTGTGTCTGTGTCTGTGTCTGTGTCTGTGTCTGTGTGTGTGTGTGTGTGTGTGTGTGTGTGTGTGTGTGTGTGTGTGTGTGTGTGTGTGTGTGTGTGTGTGTGTGTGTGTGTGTGTGTGTGTGTGTGTGTGTGTGTCTGTGTGTGTGTGTGTGTGTGTGTCTGTCTTTCTTACACTCTGAGGTATCTGTGGACGTCACTGGGCAGGTGTTCTCTGTCAAACAGGAAGTGGTCGCTGACGATGTTGAGCGTGAGACGGGAGCGCCAGTGGGTCACTGGGTGATCAGACGAGGCCGTGGCATCAGCTCCATCAGCTTTACCGTCAAGCTGCTTCTTCTGCTGGACTTCTTCTCCTGTCTCACCCTGTGTCACCACATGGACAGACGCATATACCAAGACAGTTCACCCTCAAATCTCTGCTTCCAGACATATGTTAAGATAGTTATCATTCTACTTGCTTCATTCTCACACTATAGCTGCAACCAAGAATTTTAATTGCACGTCATTAGTTCATATGACAACTTAAAGCACTTAAAAAGGTGCACTGTGTAACTTTAGGTGTGTCAGAGAAAGGAATATTTTCTAAGGAATATTCTCATAACTGCAAACCAAACTTTACTCACAGGAAAATGTGATCCCTGGAACGTTTCACTGTTGTTGTTGTTGTTGTTGTTGTTGTTTACAGCAGCAGGGCCCACAGTTTGGATCACAAACATATTCTAGTCTTAGGTTTGGTTCCAGGTTCCTCAAAATACTTTAGTTTTGATTTATGAATTACATGTAGAGAAGATATGTTTTGTGAACAAACTGCAGGCTCTGCAAATGTAAACAAATTGCTGTCCCCTGAAACTGCATAGTGAACTTTTAATAATAATAATAATAATAATAATAATAATAATAATAATATAAACTATCATACTATCACACCAAACTATTTCTGAGAAATACCAAAAAAAAAAATATATATAATAGACACACGCGTCTTTATTAAAGAAACACGATACCCTTTCACTTTGAGTCTGAACTTCAGTAGCTACTTCTCTGTTTACCTGTGTTGGATCTTCCCCTGATATCAGAGAGATCTCGGGCGGTTTGGGGACCATGTATGTGGTGAGCTGAGCCACTAGGTGGACCTGTCGTGCATCCTGCCACGGAGTGATGCCCGCTTGATGGACAAATATCAGCGCGTACAGAGTCCCGTTGTTTCTGGTCTTCTTAGGGAGTGAGACATTTACTGTCCTATAAAAGAGAAAGAAAGAAGATTAAATGAAGGATGGTTTGCTACAAATCTAAAAAGTGACTAAGGTTCACACCTCATAGTCTACTTCTTCGGTGCGCACTAGTTGAGAGCGGATACATTGTTTAGTTTTTCAGATGTTTCAGTTTCGCGTTTACAAAAGGCAACACTCAAACGTACTATACATTGTAAACAAAAGTCACGAGCAGGGAAATGCTGTCAGACAGTTTGGTGAGTGAAAATGCAAATCGCTCGCAATTTCTACCACCATCTACATCACAGAGCATTGGTCGGTTATGTTCATGCTTAATGTGGAGCGCATATTGGGACAGCCACATTCTATTAAATGTAGCGCTACATTCCTCTGTCAGCTCGCTTTACAATAGCAGCAGACTGTATGCTCTGACAAAGCGTGCTAAATAACGTAATAACACGTGCATTTAATCAATGACAGTAGTATGCAAAAGAGGGCGAAATGAGTAAATACTTTGCTTCCTTCCAGATGGGGTTCACACAAGCGATGCTCCCCACCAGATGATCCACTTGCAAGCGGCCTTAGACCACCTCTTTCAGCAGTGTCCGGTTGTTTAGTGTGCACCAGAGTCTCGGACTGCGTTCAGACCAACCCAAATGAACCAAACCAAGGGCTTGAAAGCTCCAGGGTTCGTGTCAACCACAATAAACAAAGCTGATGTGTGAACACGCCCTAAAAAGTGAGAGTACCACTGACCTCTCAATCTTGCTGTCGACATCAAATGTTTCTTCCTTGTGGATCAGGGTGTGTCCTCCCTCTGCATTGGGCCGCAGTGCAGTGTAGATACTCAACTGGATACACACACACAGACATATTACAGATGTTAATACACGTATACAGTTCCCTACTGGCCTCATTCCTAGCCTGCCGTTTCAAAACAAAAACAGTGAAACTATCTTTCCATCCATCACTGACCTGTAGTTTGGGCTTCCCTGCCAGGTAGGGCTTGATGCAGTTGTCAGCTTTGGGGCTGTCACAGGGTTTGGTGTAGACTATGCCGTACATCACCCAGCAGGTGTGGAGCACGTACACCACAAACAGGCCCACGACCACAGTGGTGAAGGAGGATTTGAGGAACATGATGCCAGTAGCGTGGTCTGGTTAGCGTGGTCTGGTTAACCCCCCCTCCCTCGGCTAGCTGAGGAGCAGGGCGGCCATACGTCTGTCAATGAGGAGAGATGGACGGGGTTGGGTTGGTTTATATAGTGAGATACAGATGCTTATCCTGGAGGTATGTGATGTAGGAGGATTCATCCATTAAAAAGGTGGAGTCAGTCAGAGATTCTGGAGAACGCTTGATGTCAAAATCACCTTTTGTCAAAATCAGTTAGCATCTCCTCGCGATAACGCTACCTGTCCGTATTGTGCGTGCGCTGAAACAAAATCTGGTGTTATTTCACAGCCTAGGCTCTGTAAACGGGCATGTAAACAAAGAGAGAGGGGTGGGAGAGGGGGGGGGGGGGCAGTGTAGCTAGCACCATGCCTGTTTTCGGAGCCTAGGGTGTGTAGACTTTATTTCTCTTCCAGTGCACACACAAACAGGTAGCGGATCCTGTGGAGATATTTAATGATTTTGACAAATACCTGCTTCTTCCACCACCGAGAAACTTAAATAAGACCGTTATTGAATGAGCAAGTGTTTTCTAGGAACATTTTCCAGAGTCTGCTTATCTGGTTTAGTGATAGTCTGTCATGCTACACTACAAAAGATGGACGGTAGCAGGGACTGGCATGTAGACATAATATGTGATGGATGGTGGGTGGAAGAGTTCAGGCCATAACATTGAATTTGACTGAACAAAATAAATGATTTCACAACACTGGTGGCATTGTCTGATTTGCCTAGACCACAGGATAAATTGATTTCCCTGAGGTTAGAGACCATGTATGTTCTAGTGGTGGTAGTAATAATTTCATGATAATAGGAAGGCTGAAGGCAACCTGAAGCTTACTTCAACTCATAGACACTGTAAAGATATCCATATGGTCGCTATATGTGATTTCGCCCGGGTCACGAGCAAAGTATTTATTTATCTGATGTTTCCTTTCCAACATAAAGTCAGTTGTGCCAGGTTTGTAGGAGTTATATGTATGTCATGTAGTGGCATTAAATAAACAGACACATTCAGACCTATATCGTTTAACGTACCGGTTTTTAAGGTGACTGTCAGCGACAGGACACACTCAGCTTGACGATCGGCTGGCTATCCGTCCATCTGACGGCATGCTGTCTTCAAACCCGTCCACCGTCTGCAGCTCAAGGCATCTGCTGTCTACTCGGCTGGCCTCTCCATCCAGGGAAATCGAAAAATAAAGTAAAACAACAGCAGGTCTGCCTTAAAATGTTTACCAGAAAGCGTGAGGTGGATCTATATTTCCGCCTTTCGCTTCCTGGTTGGTTTCTGTGGACGGGATTTGGGGAGTGTTAACGCGAGACTTCGACTTACTGAGCCGGTGCAAGTATTCAGATCTATGGATTCTAATAGGTCCATGATTGAGATCCACTGCAATATGAGTCCTATGAAGTGAATACACTGACTGCAAAAAAAGGAATAGTGATGCATTCAAAAAAACATGGTGAAGTTACAATGAGAAAAAAGTAGCTTATCAAAAGTAATGTTGCTACTCATTACACTTGGGTACTATAGTGTTTAACTGCCAGTGCAATTAAGTCAATCAATGCAACACACAGTGAAAGAGTTGCGTTTTTGGGTGATACTATCTACGAAACTAATTATGGACTGCCTTGATTAGTCTCTGTTGCATGGGTGTAGCGATTTAATACAGATCCATAGGTAGATATTTATTTGGCTACAGAATTTACAGTATGTTTTTTTTAAATAACTGTATTATGTCCACATGCCTATCAAACTAAAGTTCATAAAAATAATCATATTATTTTTTAAATCTATAGGATATAAATAGTGTTACACAATGTCTTGAAATTCTTATGTTGTACAGTTCCCGAAAAACTGAATAGGCTATGAGTTTACCTGCACATTGTGAAAATTGAAGCATCTATAATATTCCAGTATCCATATAGAAATCAGTGTGGTTATCACTGTATAATGACTCATTCACTGATTATACTGGTGATGCAAAAGCTCATTCAGTTTTGGTTACATAAGACCTTCCTGTCATGACTGTTCCTCCTACACAGAAAGCGAGGCAAGGAGATGTGCCTCACACTTTGGCAGCTTCCCACCCACTGTTGTTGCTGTCACTACCACACCAAAACTCCCAGCCACAAATTGAGCCACGACCTCTTCATTATGGGACCTTGGGCTTATCACTCAGAAATAACTGATTTTCCCACATGATAATAAAGGGAATATTTTTTTCCTGAATTTATATTAAAGGTGCTACGAGGAACTTTTAAAATAACGACTCCATCATTGCAAATAATGCTATTTTTATATAGTTTTCCTAATTCCTTTTGTCATGGGTACGCTCACCCAGGAACAACTGCTGGCATAGTAAAAACACAACCGCTTTTGTCCAAAGGGGGTGCAAGAATTAAACAAACTGAAAGTTCCTCGGAGCACCTATGATTAAAAAGACATTAGAGCGAGAATAATGGTTCCAGTTGCCATGTGTGGGTAAAATTATTAACAGCTTTTCCTGCATAACCGAAGAAAAGTAATTTTTTTATGCCTTTGCTCTAAATGTGAAATATTCCAACTACCTTCAAACATCCATTCACATGGATTTGCCCAAACCTCAAACAGTCACATTGACATCAAACCAGTGGCACTGACTGACCTCAATCTTATAATGAAGTCCTTGTATCTTTCTGTGTTTTACTCAAAGCCTCTCACACTCCTTTGAAACTCTCTGCCATCAGGACAATGTTGTGTGTGTGGAATATACAGTAGCTGTGAATTCAGCAGCATGCACAATCATCCTGGAAGTGCTCCGTGGGCAAAATTCCCAGGGCGAAAACATCTCTTCATAAATCTGCTATGGTGGATCTTATTATTATTAGACTCTCTTTATCAACCGTGACCCCCACCTGTCTTTTGCTCACGCCCACTGAGAGAGACGTGTTGCTCCGTCACGTATACCCGGCCTCCCTGTGCACCAATGCATTGCATCTCTTGCTCTTCCTGTCTGTCAGAAGGGCTATGGGTTTGAGGATGACACAACCCCTTTGGGCCCCATCAACGACCATGACAAGGACCATACATTATCAGCAGCTGAAAAATACTACAAAAAGTAAAGGTGATGCAATGGCGTAGAAAAAATGCTAGGAATTGCTCACTGTAGATGACATGTCTATATCCTTATAATCGAAAGCCATGTGGTAATAATTTTCTTCTTTGTTTTGTTTTGTATTTTAGTACATTTAGTTAGACTGTCTGTACTTTTACTATGTAGGATTTTGAATGCAATGAACTACCTGAATGCATATTCCATACTATCTTCTGCATTACAATCCCAAAGTCATGAAATACTTTGGTCTTTGTTTCTGAGCCTTTGGGGTGGAACGGTATACGTCAGGGAACAGAAGTAGGAAAAAAAATGATATGCATAGAAAAATGGCATCGGGTTTAAATAGATGACCAAAGAGAAGGGCAGAATGTTCTCCCTGATGCATTCCACGCCCATTTACTTGTCAGGTGTGATTAAAGGCTTTTCAGCCCATTCCATACCAGTGATGTACTTGTTCCCTTCCCTCAAGGAAACCTGAGTCACATACATTAGCTAAATTACAGATTTTTCTTTTTTTTTGGGAGTGGGGGTTAGTAAGAGAAGGTGGAGGTCCTCAGGGTGATTCTTCTAACTGTTCCTCCGTCCCCAGATTGAGACGATAAAGGTGACCGGGCATGCGGCACCTTCAGTGTCTTTAAATCACTGCTCTCCAGTTCTTTATGCATAAAAAGTCACCTGTTAATGTCCTTTTTCTTTTTTGCCAACATCATTCGCTCTGCTTAAGTGTCCTTGACCAGTGGAAGTAATAAAGGGACTTTTACCACACTGTGAACATTTTCAACTACAGTTAATATTTTTTTTTCAAAACCTCATGGTATGTAAGTATTATCAGCAGAATGTGCTTAAAGTATCAAAATGAAAAGTATTCATTATGCAGTAAAATGGTCCCTGTCAGTTTTCAGATTCATATTCTGCATTAATATGTGTATTGTATTTTACCTCTGTGGATGTTTTAGGGGATGAGTTTATGTTAACCTTCATATACTGTTAGTTTAATCTAATCTGCAACAATGCATCATATTCTAGGTATGAGACCGGACTATGTTTATGGTCTCGTTGTCCTGTGCGAACCATTCTATCTCTAAAAGTTTGAACGTTTCATGAGCTCAGACAAAAACAGCCCTGTTTTCAGTTTTGTGATGATGCATTTTGACAGCTAATCCAAGGTGGCTTTAAATAGTTTATTTTTATCTTAATAAGTAGGAGGATTTTCCAAAAAGCCACAACGGAACACTTACGCCTTCAGTTTATCGAGAACATTCAAATTCAAAATCAACAAATGATTGTTCAATGATTTCTAAATCAGAAGAGATTGTTGTGACCCGGATCCGAACGGCTGCGGCCTCAGTGCAGAGTACTAACCATTAAAACAACCTTTATAAATCCATTTATCTTTCTATGTTGATCTATCTATCTTAGCCTGAATCATTCCATATCACTTATTTTTTAGGATAACCTGGTTCAACACTTCACCACTCAGTGGCGCAACAGCTCCATCTCCCTGAAAAACCCCCCAGATGGATTAAAGTCTGTCATTAACCATTGGGAGGCTGCATTGGCCTCTCTCTCTCTCTCTCTCTTTCTCTTCTGTTTCCGTATGCCTGTCTCCGTCCTTCCTTGGATACTCTGCGATGATCCATAATCACCGCTCCGTGTGTCCACATCAACATCCATCACTCTTTATGGAGTCTCGCTGTCGGTTGAGTGCAGAGAGTGGAGCGAGAAATCCAGAGAGAGGGGAAAACGACAGCCTTCCACTCAGGGGCATGGAGAAGGCTATACTCAGCACTTTGTTTTCCAAATGACCTCCCGGATAGAAAGAATGTGTCCCTGTCCACACCGTTTCAATTTCCTGTCTTTGGGAATTAAACCGGACAACTTTGGCTCTCTCCAGTCTGGGAGGGCCCCTCTCTGACCTCCATTCCTTTATTTGAATAAATTGGCTTTTCTACAGATATACAGTATATCGTTCCAGAGACATATCAACCCTTTCTTTGTTAGTTTCACTGACCCTGAACCACTGTAGTAATATTGCATTATTTTGTTGTATCCTCTACATACAACATGTCCACAAACGTGTGAGAAAGCAGATGGTATTGTAGTTCCAATGGAAGAATTCCCTCAATGTGATAAGCAGTAAAAGCTGCCATATGTAACATATAAGATGATATAAACAAAAAACAATTAAGTTAAGTTAATGTCATTTTTATGGGGGAGTGGCCCAAGACTGAGCTCGGTTGTGACATGGCAAGTGAAGCTGAATGTGCTACAGACATGACAAAAAAAAAACACAAGTGAAAGTCGCCTTTGCAGTGTTTTTTATTGGCAGCAGCTGGGAGGTTATGATCTGGTGCATACATGTGTGGCACTCAACTACAAAGACTCCATACGCGCCTGACTGCTGCAGCACTTTGATTAAAGCTTACAGGTGGAGGAGCAGAGGTTAGTCACACCAGTAGGGGAGCTCTGATCCTGTAGACGTACAATGTTTTCTCTAGCTCGAGTAGAACTGTATCATGAGTGCATGGGGCACTACATGAAAAGCTTATTGTTTGCTGTGCCGCGTCATATCCACAGACAAAATACTATGTAATTGTGGAAAATTAAGCATTTTTATCACTTAGAACTTTTCAATAATGGAATATGCCTTATTGTGTGTGTTCAAATGATGTTTTCTTGCCATTTAGATACCCGGTGTCTTTTGTGGCTTTAACATTAACAGCCGGAGCAGTCAGCAGTGAGTTAGAAAGTAATGATATCATGGAAGATGAGTGTTTTTCCGGTTCTCTCCCGGGCTCCATCACACAGATGCATATTAAAACTGATTTGGACTTTGAAGCTTCCAAAGATGACTCACTCAGTTCCTCACAGTTAATACCCAAAAATAAAACATCCAACATTTACTTTGAATGCTCTCAAATATGAGCTACATATATTAAAAAAACTGTCTGTTATGAAAATGTAATCTTTGATGAAAATAATGCTTCTTCTTGTTTTTTTCACCACTTCTTAGCACTGGACTGCGTCATCCTGTGCTTTTATTCAAGAAGCTGACCAGAGCTTTTTCCTACTAGATACAGGGAGTCTTGCCAAGTGTACAGGTGCAGTAAAGAATCCCTCTGTGACATGTACACTGGAGAGATAAGGCTGAAAATCATCAGAGTCCTTTAGGCAAGACAGCTCGCATCAGTCAAGGCTGTTTCGGTGCCAAAACTTTTGGCGGGTTTTTGGTTGCAGGCTACGGAGCAGCGGCTCTCTGCTTGCGAGGGAGGGAATGTAACTATGTGATTTTGACAGAGGGGTGTGTTGCTGAGAAGAAAAAAAAGAGCGAGTGTGTTCACTCAGCCGTTTCTGGGTCAATAACACTAAAGAAAAGCCACCGGTCGCCCTTCCTCTCATCTCAATCAAAGCTATTGCGTTAGTAATTTAGTGCGGGCGTAAAAAGGAAAATAATGTGCCTCATTCAAATGCTAATTTGTCTCCAAGCTGAAGATTCCAGCACAACAATGGCAACAGGTTGGGAGAATATGAAATATATTGTGTGAGCACTCATAGATCAGACACAAAGACACTTTCCCCAAGCACGTTCCCCCATAAAAAAGAATTGTATTTCTTCATGGATCTTTTTGTGGGCCCCGGCAGTCTACTGCATAAATACACAGGGAGTAGTGGTCCGCACTACTGCCGTGACTGAAAATCCTTACTGACGTTTCTTTTTCAATCACACCTTCTCTGTCAGTGGTGTGACAGTAGCCCGAGGCTTCTGTAGGGAGGCTGCATTTTGCCACACTACAGTATACATGTGTTTTTCCTCCAACCATGACGCAATAGAGAGCAGTGGTTTCTTTGGAATTAATAGGAGGGGTCATTTTACACACACCACTAGAATGCTGGAAAAAAGCATTGATGAAGAAAAAAACATGCTCGCCCATACAACAGCAACCACCATGTACATTGTGTAGTGATTCAATTGATCTGTATCAAATCTGTCCTTACTTCCTTAGGTTCTATTTTACTTTCTTTAGGTCCTGCCTCCTTCTTCCCTCTCTCGTTCCCTTCCCCCCCTTCCTTCCTTTTTCCCTCTCTTGTTCCCTTCCTCCCACCCTTCCTTCCTTCTTCCCTCTCTTCTTACCTCCATGTGATTAACCATACACTGAGGGTTTTGCTCTAAAGCTGCCACTCTACCAAACCTGGTCTTCTTAATTTATCTATTCTCTCCCTCTTTGCCCCCCACTCTCTCACCTTCTATCTGAATCTTTAACCTCATTCAATCCGTCTCTCTCTGTGTGTCATCCTCCGTCTCTGTCACTGCGTCTCTCTCTCTGTCACTCTCCTTCTGTCTCTCTCCATCTTTCTCTGTCTCTCCGCCGGTCTGCGGCCGCCCCTCCTCTGTCTCTTTGTGATAGAGTGAGTTGAGAAGTTAGTTGGATACCCTTCTACTGTCCTCCAAGGTTAACCACACGCACACACACACACACTGACCACTCTGTGCACATCATGTTATTAGCTCCTAATTTAAAGGCCTTTCCATTCTTGCTGCTATTTGACATGCTCTGCTTAATATATGGCGGCCATATTTTATCACACAATTACCTTTGATTTGACAGCGAAGGTGTGTGTTTGCATGTTTGCATGCATTTGTGAGAGCGAGAGTATGTGTGGCTGGCTTATTGAGATGGGTGACCGTATGAATTTCCATTATGCTGGGTTGACAAGGGAATGGCCCGTTTTTTTAATTGGTGGGGATTCGCCTACGACACAAGGTCATTGGCTCATAATATGTCAATTATCCGTCACACAGTTGAGAGAGCAAGCGGAGAGACGGAGAGAGAAAGAGAGAGAGAGAGAAGACGGTAAGTAGAAAAGGAGAGGAGAGCAGTGGATGGACATAGCCTCATTTGAC
>NC_137221.1:11322021-11369521 GCF_949987685.1 Ammodytes marinus
ACGGCCGAATGTCTCCCAAGGCCTTTTTTTCTTCTTCTTATACAAAAAAATAACACTACTGGGTGTTGTGGAGATGAAAGGGATGCTGGGAACTCATCTCACGCTATGAATCCTGGGTAAGTAGCGTGTGATGCGAGTACATCCTCATCACTCAGTGAAAGAAGGCTTTCATCCTTTTATGCGTTCCCTCTTTCAATATCCCCTCTGCTCGTCTACTTTCCTCGCCTCCATTTTCTTTTTTCACTCCCTCTTCTTCAGTTTCTTCATCTCTTCGACGGTTGTATAGTTTTTTCTTGTCTTTTCTTCTTTCAGCTCATTTCTCCTTCACACTTTCATACCTATTTCCAGTTCTCTCTCCATTTGTCAGCTCTTCCGCCTCTTCTCTCCTTGGCTTTCCTTTTCACTCAACTCTTACAAATTCTTCCTTTCTTCCCTTTGCGCTCAACCTGTGACTTTTATTTGTCTTGTCTTTCTCTACTTTCCTTTCGTATTTGATCCTCTGCTTTCTCTCCCCATCCCCTTTTGTTTTCTGTCTTTTCTATTTGTGTCCTCCCTTTTTTCTTCTTCTCGTCTCTCCGTTTAACAATTCTTTTCTTTGATCTTATTAACTCTCCTTTCCTTTATTCCATTGCAACTACATTCCTATACGTGTTTTTGTCTCACTTTCTCTTTCTTTTCATTTCCTATTTTCTCCTGTCCTTCTTACTATTCTCATTTTTCTTGCATCTTATTTTGTCCTTTCCTTCATTTCTCACCATCCCCCTAACTTTTTTTAAGGGGACATTTTATGCCGTGTCTCAATTCCTCAAAATCTTTCTGATTGGCCTTTCCTCCCCTTCCTGTCATTATTATAACGTCTTATCAATCAAGTCTTTAATTTCCTCTCTTCTCCACTTCCTTCCTATTCTTTTCATCTCTTTCCTTTTATCTTTTGTCCTCTCATCTTCTTCCTTCCTGGTTTCCTTTCCTCTCCCCCTCTCCTCTCCTCTCCTCTCCTCTCCTCTCCTCTCCTCTCCTCTCCTCTCCTCTCCTCTCCTCTCCTCTCCTCTCCTCTCCTCTCCTCTCCTCTCTGCTTCTTTCCCTTCCACTCATCTCTTCTACATTCTTCTCTTCTCCTCTCCTGTGAACATAAAATGATCAAAGTGCCTATTCTGGCCATGACACTTCAATTTTACCAGGGCTCACAGACACACGCCCACGCACACACGTCCACGCATACACGTCCACACACACACACACACACACACACACACACACACACACACACACACACACACACACACACACACACACACACACACACACACACACACACACACACACACACACACACACACACACACACACACACACACACTCATGTATTTCTCAAAGGATGTACACATATGGTCAGAGAGCCTATATGTGTCTATGGCAGATTTTGCATGCTTCTGCCTGAACAAGGTGGTCAAGTCAAGTTTCAAATAGTTTTTTTGTGATAATTCTTATAAAAGATAGATATGAATTTGACCTTTTCATAACCCTAACCATAACTTTTTGATTTTATGGACAAAACCTAGATGGAATCCTTTCCTTTCAAGAAGTAACTGCCTCAATATCTTATTTCAGTCTCTGTTTAAGCGCCGCTTGTCTAATGTTGGATGACTTTTTGTGATTTTCAGTTGCCATACCCTCAGTGTATGGTTAAAAAAATTATCGATCTCTTTATCATGAGTTTTAAGGTGCATCAACCAAGTTAAACCCAGACAATACAGCACATGGCAGAGAAAAATAAATAACTCTTATCTATTTGAGATGCTGGAACCATCATTTGTTGAAAAATGGAATCACGTAAACAGTAGTTGATTAAATTGTTTGTAAAATAATTTGTATTCTGTGGAGAATTATAATAAAAGGATGGATTTATCAATAAATCATTTCAGCTCTTAACTGGAAAAAAAAGACTATGAAGCCACCCCAGTGGATTTTTTTTTTATTGTGGCTATTTCTTCTTCAGTTTTTATTTTATTGGCAGTGGTGGAAAGTAAGTAGGCCTAAAGGCTATTTACTGTAATTGGAAGGTAATGTCATTTTAAAGTTTATTGTGATGATTATACAGATATCAATGATGGTTGCATAGCCTACTTTGGCCAAGACGAATGGGACATTACATTTACATAGATTGCCTTATGTTATAAAAAACATCCCCCCTTTTTTAGTAGGCTACAACACTGAAATGAGTTTAACATTTTTAAGTATCCATTGGCCAATTATAAAAGGCTACTGTGATATTCATTACTGATGGGAAAATGTCAGTCAGCTCCTGAGGTGAAAGGTATTGAATTGCTATGGAAACCGTGAAGCCAGGTGAAGCTGTCATATCTTGATTAGCTAGCAAGAAACCCGCACGTGGGCAACTGGACGACTGTGAATGGAAGCTAAAGAAACCGAAACAAAGTTGTCAACAAAAACAACCCGATACTTTGCAAGTTTTAGTATTGATAGCATTATGTTATAGCTTATAAAACCAGACCACATAGGCTACTTACCTGGAAGCTAGTTAGCAGCAGGTGGACTTTTAGTGACTGCGCTAAGTGTCCTGTGAAGCCGAGCTACAACTGGACAAGCCCAAGTAGAACAAAAAGACGGAGATGGACTACATGCACACGAGAGAGTTGGACACTTTGGGACGAATATCATTGGAGATAAAGGGTGCAGCCAGCAACGGTAGGCTATAATCTGGTGTGACACACACACACACACACACACACACACACACACACACACACACACACACACACACACACACACACACACACACACACACACACACACACACACACACACACACATACATTCACAGCTGTTTCTGTTAGCCTATTTACATGGTGGCAAAATGTCCCAGTTATAATGGCTGTTGTGCAATGTTGATAAAGAGCCTATAGGCCTATATTGCTTGTTATTATGGGTTTGTTTGCCTTTGTCACTGGGTGAGGTCAACTCAGTGGCATGGTGAGAGCATGCAGGCCTTGGCTATGTGTGATTTTTGTTGTTGTTGCCTGTAGCATTCAGGATGATAGTTGTTTATGGAAGAGTTGAAATTTTTTGGAATGTAGTTTTTGCATCAAATTTTGAGGTGTGTGGCAAAAAAAAAAAACACTTCCAACAGGCTACATCATGGACGTCCACGTGTCTGCTCCTAACAGTTTGCTTAACTCATTGAACTTGCAAGCTTTGAACACTTATTCAGTACATGCCCTTCCAACATCCCTATGGATGTGAATGACCAGTTATAGCCCACTCCAGCATTTTAAACTCAAGCAATCTCATACACATTTTTTCTTAAAGAAATGTTGCTCGGTCTCCTCCTGTCTCTTTTTTTCTCCACTTTCCTCCATCCTCCACTTCCCCCTCTGCTCCTCTGCTTCTCTCTATCAATACTGATATATGATGCAATGAAACCTAACGTGACTTTCATCTTTTTCCCACCTTACTTCATCCTATCTCAGACAGCTCTCTCCATTCCCTAGTCTTCCTATAGTCTTTAATTCTCTTTCTTTACTACCCTTTTTCCTCCTCTTCTTCTCTTTTTGCTTTCTCTGTTGTCCATCTCCCTATCTCCTTCTCCCTTATTCCCCCTCTCAGCTCATCTCTCTTCTTGCTTTTCCGTTCCTCCAGAGTCTTCTTCTTTCCGTCTGTTTCATTAACAAGATTTATCTTCTCTAGTAATTACAGTACACACACACACTCGCACTCGCACACACACACACACACACACACACACACACACACACACACACACACACATGCACACGCACACGCACACGCTTCGCCAATCATATATTCTGGTGCTGCAGTACTACTTTTTTACCAGGTAGGGTCACTGTGGCACTGATGATAAGAGCAAAAGGAGGGGGGAGGAAGAACAAATTAGACTGGACTGGAAGAGTGTGTGTATGTGTGTGTGTCTACATGTGTATTTTTAGTGTATCAGTATGTTTCCATGACAACCCATAAACACCATCCATACAGTAAATTAAATTATGCCTCTTCCCCCCCCCCCCCCAATTCATTTATGTTGAATCCATAATACACACGCACACTGCCTGAATGACTTCCTGAAGGCCACACGTATGTGTGAGTGTGAGTGAGGTTGTGTGGGTGTGTGTGTGTGTGTGTGTGTGTGTGTTTCTATACGTGTGTGCAGATAAAAATCATCAAGGTCCCTGATATTCCCGGTGCGTGCAAGTACTTTAGATTCAGAAACAACAGGCTTTATGATTGCAAATATTTGCACAATTAGATGAGCTGGATGAGGCGTTAATGGAGGCACTTTTCAAAAGTTCAACATTTATTTGTCTCATGGTGTGTAAGCCCACAGGCCTCCTATCTCCAATATCATAATCCCTCTAAAGTAATGGGGCTCTGCTGCTGACTGAGCCTGATTGATGCCGCTTTCCCCTGCATGTGGCGCTAGCTAGCTACAGCTGACATTGACAGAGAGGCTGACAGTGACAGAAGAAGGGTGGGTGGTGTTCATCACCGCAATGTTTTCGACTGACGCAAAGATATGGTGAGAATTTTTTCTTATGTTAATTTTCCATCCTTCCAAATTAAGAACAACGTCTGGTTTTAACTTTCAACTGTATCTCTGTTCTCAAAGTTTAAATAGTCCTGTGAGGAAAAAAAACCCATCTCATCTCCTCCTGTCTCCAAATGTACTCTTTTACTTACCATAGAACTAAAATACACTTGTAGATCATTAAAGGGGACATATTATGCAAAAACCCGGGTTTAAATGTATATTTCCGAGGTCTACTAGAAAAGGTTTTAATGGTTTATTGTTCAAAAAACCCATTAGTTTTCTACCATTACCCATTTCTTCATTGCCTTTTCCAGCCTCTTCTGCTCTCTATCTCAAAAGGTTGGTATTGACATCTACCCCCCTTCGCAAAAATCCTAGTCTGCTCTGACTGGTCAGATCTACATGGGCGTGCATGCACCGCCCTGCTCATTTACTCTATACCAACCTATATGGGCATGGCACACGCCCAGCTGTCAGTTTTGTTTACTTTTGGCCAATGCAGCATGGAGCTCGATGTTACCATGTTTAGCTTCATTTCTACAGCAAATGTCAGCACACTTACCACTTCTAAACCAAAAGCTTTACAACTGAACCTGGTCAGGCAGGAGTCTGAGCTGAAAACTGCGAAAATTGCATCAAGATTTCTGGTTTCCCTGACATTATCCTCAGGTAAATACAGTTTAAATATGTCACAGTCAATAACAGAATATGAGCTAAGTATTTATGCAAAAACCTCCTAACTTGTAACATATAACGTTTTATGTATGTCTCTACAGGCTAAACTGGGGAATGATCTACAACCCAGTGGAGGGAAAAAGCTTTGGTTGTGAAGCCATGCTGAGGTAACATGTAAACATGTACAGTAATGAGGCAGGAAAGGAATGTATCATGTCAAGATTCACTGGAAAGGCATTATCTTTTGTAAAAAAAAAAAAAGTATAAAAATAATTAGTCAGAGCTGCACATTATCTGACACCCTTTCAATATCTAATAGATAATGTATAATTTGTATTATGATCACTCATTCATAATAAAGTTTTACTGTTAAAAAATGTATTGTGTTGCTAACTGTCACTGTTTGCTTCGTGTAGTAAAGGATTACTTGAAACTCACATTTTCATAGTCAGGGTGTTGGACTAGTTTTCTGACTGATCTACATGCATTGACTTATACGTTTTTTAATTCAACCCTTTTATCTCTCTGAAGATTTCTTATAAAACAGTATCATTACATTTTAAAAAGACCAAAACCATACTTAAAAATTAAGCAGTTTATTCATAGCCAGTGAAATGGAAATATAAAGTGTACATATCAAACAGAAGCAAAGCCATAACTTGTATGTAACTGTCCAGTTGTTGCTGGTGGGCCCTGAAGAAGACCACCTGTCCCACCCAGTGAACAGTCTCCTCTGATGGAACAGATAGTGTGGTCCGTCAGCTCACTTGTATCTGTAAAACATGAAACATTCAATGTTATATCATGTAGCCTAGCTGAAATATACATCATACATCTGTAGTTATGGCAAAGCTACTAACTAATGAAAATATATTTTTTCTTCGATTATTAAATAAGATAGGCTACTAATAAGTTCAGTATAGCCCTTGCTCAAGAAGCAACGAGTTCTGAGTGATACTGTGTTCTTTTTTAAATATAATGGACAGGAAACAAACAGCAGCAGAGGCAACTTACAGTAGGCTATTCTTCCTGTCTATTATAGTGTACATAAACACTGGAGATGTAATAGGCCTACTGCTGCATGTACCACGACTGCTTGCATAACTAAACACTGTCAACAACAAACAAATACTATTAAGTTTCCAACACACCGTACAGTTCCCTCGTCTGTTTTTCACACAGGGGCTGTCACGGACAGACTCACAGATCTAAACGTTAGCATAAAGCTAACGGTTAAGCTAGCGGACACTAACGCTAACTACTTAAAGGCCTACTTCACCGGTTGGAATATGAAGGTGTATTGAACTCGGAGATCCTATTTAGTATAAATGTGCAAAAAAAATGAAATTGGATCATCTTAGCCTGAGAAAAGGCAGAAAGAGTGTTTTATGGTCTCACTGTCTAACCCTACCTTTTCCTTACTGTGACATCACAGTAAGGGTTAGAATTAACAGGACAGCTGGGCCAAGGGAAGACTAAGGGACGACTGAGGGAAGAAAAACCTCATTCATTATATTATAATAGTTATTTTATAATGATAGAACACTGGTTCCGTATGGGTGAAGTATTCCTTTAACCCAGTGGCATTATCTCGTTTCAGTCGGCGTTGGTTATTATAGGAGGGATAAATCAAAGCACATTACACACATTGAACTCATAAACGGACAGATTTGTTATTTAAATAGGACTACTTACATTTCCAGAGGAGAGCTTTCCCGTGGGAGTATTTATGTTAATGAAATGTTAATGTTAATGAAAACCGACCAATTTCGTCATCAGTCGGTGTATTTTGGAACAGACCTTCAAATCCCCCCTTTTTCGAAATAAGCATCCCAGAAGAAACTGACATATTTGTCTTTTTGAAGCTTGTGTGTGCTGGTAGGGACCCCAATAACCTAAAAAGTGTGCCCAAACACCTGCAATGTTTGGTTTTTCATAATATGTCCCCTTTAAATAACTTTGCTTTGACTTTGATTGCTTTTAAATGTGGTACTTTGCACCAAGCCTCTTAACCAAACCAGTCTAAAAATGTTGTGGCTATTTCACTAACTACAGTGAGAGTGGGTTGTCTTAACTATCAGCATCATTTCATTATTGGTAAGCTTTAGGCCTTTTTTGGCATAATTCAGTTTTCCTGATAATGAATTTGTTCAGAACATGTTTTCAGTCCACACATATATTTTCCCCTGTGACTCCACTTTTCCCTCTCTTAGTACTGTGACATATACTTCAGTCCTAAAAACGTATGCCTTTCATTGTGGGTTTACATTGTAACTCTTAACTACATTTTAAATACAAAGTAAACACAATTCTTACATAAAGGTTTCATAGCCAGTCCATAATCTGTCCAGCACTGGAAGACATGGACACATGAACACACATAGTTTGAAGAGTAGACAGTGCAAGCAAGACACACACACACACACACACACACACACACACACACAAACACACACACAGCGAGACAGACATTCATATTTGCACAGTCGAAAAGCAGTGATAATGACAAGCTCTAAGGAGGCGTGTAAATGTTCTTTGAATTCGCTTAGAAGGTTTTCTTATTTTTGTGTGTTTGCGTGCCCATTTATGTGTGTTCATGTTTTTGTGTGTTTGTGAGTGTGCAATGATGTGTGTCGTGTCCTCAAGCCAGAAGTGTATTGTTGTCACCTCAGGCCCTCTAACATCATTTATATGGTTTCCACACTATTGCACACACACACACATACACACACACACACACACACACACACGTGCGCTTATACACACACACAGCACTGCCAGGTGTCTACTTACTTTGTCGAGAGACCAATGCAAGCAGCGTGCCTCTCTGGATCTGTGCACATTTTTTGTAAGCAGTCTGTGTGTGGTTGTGCACAAGCACAGGTGTGTGTCGGTTGATAAAGTTTATCAGCTCAGGGCACGTTGCAACCAAGAATGTGAAGGGAAAAGGCCACGCAGACAAAGTGTGTTATGTGTGTGTGAGGCTGTGTGTGTGTGTGTCTTTAGGGAAGAGGATGTCAAACACAAGCACTGCTGATGACCCTCTCCTCATCTCAGAAAAACGCACACTCACCAGGTGATTTAAATCCATTTTCAAGAGGAAACGCTATCAGCATATTTCTAAGTTGCTTTTCACTTAACACCAATGACTGCAGCGCCCAAAACATTACTCTGAGTCAGTGGAGGAGGCATTGGAACAGATCAGATGGAGAGACGAGCTGAGCAACTAACACAACAACAGGATACACACATAGATACACACTGCTCCTACATTCCTGTCCAAGCCAACATTTCAGAATGTCTGCAAATCAAATCCAGACATTATATTTTGTAACTCTGTGGCTGATGTTTAGTGGTTCTGCACTCTGACAAGACTCTCTCTTATTCAGATGATCCACTGTTGATACTCCACTGGCAGTTGGCCAACAAAAAGCAGGTCACTTTGTTAAAGGTGGGCTGAGTTGACAAAAAGTGATTTTGTCAACAAACATTCACCAGGATTGCTTATCCCACCTTTAAGGGTGGACATAGCGATTCTGGAGTACGCTTGTGGTCAGAATCACTTTGTCAAAATCACTGAATATCTCCTCACAATCCACTACCTGTCAGTACAGTGTGTGCGCTGAAAAAAAACTGATGTTAATACACAGCATAGGCTCTCTTAAACTGGCATGTAAACAAAGGAAATGAAAACAAAAGTGACCACCCATTCAGCAACATTCCTGTTTACCGTGCATAGGCTGTGTATTAACATTGGATTTTTCTTCAGAGCTCACTTTGTACGGACAGCATTTGTTTGATAGTCCACACTATTGCATGCTGGACTTGAACCACCCTCTGGTTTCCAAGCCCGGGTCCCAACGGACTAACCTACTAGTAATAAAGCCAATTTGTTTTCACTGGCACGCTGCAGTTACTTGTAAAAGGCGAATATAACAATTTGTACATCCCTATTATGACCACAGCGTTAATTTTCCTTTAGCAGCTTGATGGGTAGGGAAATCCACTGTGGCTTTAACCTTTGAACTTGCTTCTAAAGTTTGTGGTGAATGTCAGTGAACGACGCTGTGTTGCCCCTTATAAGCTGCTACCGAAGTGCCTCTGGGCCAGGCACTTGACCCTCAAGTGCTTCAGTTGCTAAGCGTCTAAAAAGTATGACTACACCGGGCAGCTCCCAGCTGAGAGTCACGGGGCAACTCTAAATCAGCTCACTCACTGAGAAAAGCACATTTGAGGTCAACTAACTTGCTTTGTATAGATATACTGCAAGCTTTTACCAGTCTAGTTAAATATGCATACTCTTTCTCTGCACAATCAAACAAATACTGTGTCATTCATTTTTAATGCAGAAGTCTATAAAGTTAAATTTACTGTTCCTTGATTTGTTGTAGTGGCTTTATTGGCACATGTAAGCGGACACTAATAATTTCTTTGGGCAGTATCCTGGTAAACGTCATAGTACACAGTTGGTTTTCAAAACATCAACAATAGGTTGGGAGGAGTTTTTGGGGAGTTGGGAGAATAATGGACACCTTTTTAAAAGACCAAGCCACACCTGAGCCACACCTGTAATCCCTGGTCAACCCTGCTGTGCCTGGTTAACCTGTCCCCTTTTTCAGGTTTGTCTAGAGCCACCCTTCTCTCTCACGCTACATCATTCCTCATTCATCCATTTACTTATCCAATAATATATCTTGATGATAATCAATGTTATGGTTATATCAATCAATCAAGCAAAAAGGTCAGACTTTGATTCCCGCTTCTTTAATGTTGCTGTTATTTTGTTGTTGTCAGTATGATAGTAGGCCTACAGTGAAATGCCCCTTAACCTGATTAAGCGAATCAGAAATAGGATATAATGCAATCGTTCTGCATACAGCTTCTTTGCCAAGTCATTATGAAAGTCAATAATAATTCAATTTGCGCTATCAGTTAAACACTTTCAGTCACTTTTGGCTGCTGAATACATTTTTACCTTACATAAAAATGATCCAAATGAGTTCTACACAGGAGGGTTTGCAAATTTTGGATTGGGGGAGAAAGACACAAGTGCTATCACATAGGTACTTTGTACCAGCAAATACCCTGAGGTGAGGTATCAGAATTAGCATCAGGGGGTAGAAAGTTGGTTTGGTATCGTTGGACTATAGGTCAGACAAAACAAACAATGTGAATAAATGCCCTGCTGTGAGCATTGCTATGGGCATTTTTCACTATTGTCTGATATTTTATAAAGCCAACAATCAGTTGATTCATAGGGAAAATAAACACTCAATTAATTGATAGTGAAGGTTGCAGCCCTACATTAATTGTCTCCTTATATTTACTTCCTACCTCCTTTGCATACCTCTTCCATCTCACCTCCCTTCAAGTAACATCTGGGGCGCACAATGCCTAACAGTCTGATCCCTCCGGATGACAGATAGTACATAAGTGCACCATTAGTTTTGACATAACGATAAGAAGAAAACAAAATGACATGTAATGATGTCCCAAGGGAACACATTAAAGGTAAATAAATGAAAGCATGCTAGTACGATAGGATGCATATTTTGCGATATATTATGATATTCCGCAGAAATGCAAGTTGCTATGTATGATCGGGGCGGTTTTAATGCATTATATCACATTATATTGATAATTCAGCAGACATATTGAGTCAAAACGATTTCATTCAAACCTTTAATTAAAAGTGATTTCAAAATATAGATCCTTTTGAGCTGACGATACGATACAGAAAACTAAAATAAATATCCCGATATATTGTTGAACGATTTTTTTTAGCACAGCTCTACAATGTTTGCAGGGACCTTTATGATGCGTTGGATATTATGAAAACATGTGATGGATGTTGAATATTGATTAGAGAAGAGATTCATCCGTCTAAGTGCTAAGAAAGTGTTGCATTTCGGAGCTTTGTAAAAAAATCTCACAATGGAAATGTTCATGCATTAAAAAAAGTATGGTGTTCAGCAGACATCTATACAGTGTCACGTGCCTGAGCGTCCTTGAACGCACCAGCACGGACAGTTGATAAACAGTCTCCGCTCACAGCTGCAGCAGCACCATGCAAAAGATAATGTAAGTTTGATAAAACAATATGGCTGATTAAATGTCGCTGTGATGGATTACCCATCTTCAGTTTCAAGTATCTGCAGATTCATCTACATAGTACAATGCAATGAATGTTTAGTTTCTTCAGTCAAATACAAACTGTAGAAGACACTGTCCTCGTGGTGTTTACCACAGTGGACTCAACTTAAAGAAGTCCCCTAAATGAGTGTGCACTAGATGGCACTGTTGTGTTGCCATATCTCACTTCACACACACACACACACACACACACACACACACACACACACACACACACACACACACACACACACACACACACACACACACACACACACACACACACACACACACACACACACACACACACACACACACACACACACACACACACACACACACACACAATCAAGCATAGATTGGCAAACACAACGCTACCTAAGGCTCAAGATATGGAGAGGCGCTTTCTGTCTCTCTCCCTCCCTCCGTCGGCTGTTTTCTCTCTCCCTCTTTCACACACTTACATTACCTCTGTCTATTCATCCACTGTAATGTATCGTTATTACAAAAACAGAAACCACATAATACTAAAACCCATTGTTACTGAAGCCAAGTGATGGAAAATCTAAAAGATTTATAGTTGGCATGCAGTATTGTCTGAATCATAAGCTGCTGCAGTATAGGCAGGCAGGCAGGCTGTGCGAAACCCGGCCTCACATTCACACATTTGCATCAGTTACATTCGCTCACACCTACAAGCTACATGTTACTGTCTGCTCCACTGGAATAGTTTTTTTTAGTGAAGTGCTTTGCTGAAGAGCACTCCAGGAGAGTGGATTATCACGCAGTCACTATTCTGCAGTTTATTCTGGCTGCTGTGATTTAAAGTGTCGTCTGCCTGGTCACCAAATCAATCTTCTTTTGAGGAGGCCGCCACCCGAAAAAAGGCCAAATCAAATATGAACAGCTTGTGTGCATTTGTAGTCATCAGCGCAGTGTCATGGAGTGCACTTCTTAGTGAAGTGTGTGTGTGTGTGTGTGTGTGTGTGTGTGTGTGTGTGTGTGTGTGTGTGTGTGTGTGTGTGTGTGTGTGTGTGTGTGTGTGTGTGTGTGTGTGTGTGTGTGTGTGTGTGTGTGTGTGTGTGTGTGTGTGTGTGTGTGTGTGTGTGTGTGTGTGTGTGTGTGTGTGTGTGTGTGTGTGTGTGTGTGTGTGTGTGTGTGTGAGAGAGGTAGATGAGAGTTTGAACCACGACGACACCAACATTTACTTAACACGAAGAAAACATTACCATGTCTACTAGGTTATCAAAACAGACACAGACAGAGAGAACACACAGAGACAAGCGAGGGGCTGTCCTCACCAGAAAATAATTACAGCTCTTCCCATTTGTTCAAATGCTCTAAATGACCCACAGTATGTTTAAGCTGACCTTGTGGTCGAGACACTGTGACTGTCCCCTCTCAGAAGCAAAAGCAGAAGGAACATGATGTACAGGAAGTGTGGCAAAATCTTGTGGGATATGGTTGGGATGGGTTTGTTGGTTGTGAGTTCAAAGTGTAGTATTATGACACTGAAGACTTGTTATTTTGTGATTTACCTTGTAACTGTATGTAGGGCTAGTTCATGTCACCTCAGATGTAATGTACAGTATGTATCAAACAAGCAATTGACAGTTTATTAAGTACATCTGTAAACCAAATGCCCCCCTTCCTTTTCAATAGGGAAGGCTAAATATTGGAAAAACCTCTCCGTTTTATGCAATTCAACTCTACAGCAGTACTAAATATTACTGAAACGGAACAAAATTACCTCAATGAAGAAAGGATTTGTTTTAATGGCTTTTGTATTAGACTGCATTTCTTAGCTAGGTCTACGTAACACTGGCAACTGGAGGGACACCCCAATAACAATGTCAATTCTAAGCAAAACATTTAATCAGGATTCACAGACATGTCACCATTCATCATCATCAAAATTTCAAGTTTGACCTTTGTTCATGTGAGCCAGCCAAAAGGAAACACCACAGCAACACACATTTGCTCTTTTGTAGAGCTGGTGGTTAAAACACTAAGATGCCTGCCAACAAGAAAAAAAACCCTCATATACCGGCTCAATAAAGGCAAAACTGGTAAATCACAAATTCACCAAACTTCCCAGAAACCTTTGGCTCTGTGTCAGGCCAGACAGTCACACTGACTGCTCCCTTTAGCAGGCAACACACAAAATGTCTGCAAAGTTTGTCCACAAAATGTCGAGCTGTGACAGTTGAGCCGTCACATGTGATTTTACAAAGGTTGCTGGTTGAGTCCTCACACCGACAGCAGCTATTACTGCTGCTGCAGACGGTGCTCCCTCAGGAAGTGTACCTAACTGCCATACATCCTGTACAACCGCAATCCTCTTTTAGGGACAGGTATTAAAACCGTCTGGCTCCGAGCAAAAAGTTTCCACTAATAATATTGTCTAAGTCTAAGCTCCTTTAGAAGCACACTTCTGAGGGGGCTTTTAAAAAAAAATTATCTTCAACTCAAAATTTCATGGAGGAATATTGTACATTTTAAACTCACTACATTTATAAGGAAGAATTTCAGTATAAAACAATCTAATGCATTGTTATATATTAAAGCACCCTACAATAAATACATACATTTTAGAATTTTCCCAGGGAATTGCTTGGCATGTTGATGAGCCACCCATATTCTTCTGACACATTTCCTCCTGTGATCAATAACCCTATAGCTCGTTAAATAACTCATTAAATACTTCAATAGCTGTGTGAAGTAGCACAGTTAATTTTTCCCTAATAGTTCATGTGAAAATGTATCAATTATGTATGATATTAGTGTATTTGGGCTTTACCTCAGACGAGGAGGTTTCGCTTGGCTAAAAACACAGCAGGGAACCATGAAATCAAATTAGCTCCAACTAAAGCAGCTACAACATTCCATTAATACTGTGTACACAGTAATACCTCAGTGATAATTATCCAATAATAATGTAATAACAAAGTAATTATGCAGCCCTGACTGAGGCCTTTATGTTGCATACTAAATGTCTTTGTTGTAATAATACATTTTGATTAATTGAAAGTACTTTTGCATTGTGTATTGTTATGTTTTAATAGAGTTAAGTTGAGAGTTGAGTACCTGACACCACTCAAAAAACCCATACAAACTTTTTCTTCAGTTTGCAATATGTCAACAATAAGAATCACTGAACCTGCTGTTTGCCCATTTGCAATACTGCAAGTCAGGGGTTTCTTCCGTTTTTTTTTCATCCCCGAGCTGAGATCCAAATCAATAGTCTCATCTCCTCCTCTTCCTCCACTTTTCCTCCAAACACCTTGTAACGTAGCTCAGTGCAATACCTTCCTAACTCTATGGCCAAGGCCTAAAAAGAGAACATTTGTCATACTGTCTGTACAAAGTGTTTCAATGTCACCTCCCGCCCGTAGATCAAACGCCCAACCTGGAGAATAAATGACATTTTAATATAATGAGAACAATAGGAACTAAAAGGTGTGTCACTCACTGCCCATGAAGCCGCAAGGTGAGTCAAACTCCGCTCACTGTCACTTAACATTTCTTTCGGCCATCTTAATTTTCTAAAGTAAACACGCGGCCACTGTATTTCAGGTCATTCATAATTGAAAATGTTTGTCTTGTCTAATAATGCTGAAGTACTGCTGATTAAAGGTATTTCAGCTGCCATGGTGTGCACTAATCTTGCTGTAAAGATGTACCATGCTCAATTTACACTCAGACATTCAGATAAAGGTGAAATACTATCTGTTTTCTTGTGGTTAAAGGTCTCTCCCTCAGAGAGCGAGGAGTATAGCAGAGAGAGCAGATGGTTGGAGAGAGGAGGAGAGGAAAAGGGAGGAAGACGGTGGGTTTTTCAGCGTGTCAACACATAGATATTTCCTCGGCAGCGCTCCGTCTCTATTCATATATCTCACCCAGGTGTCAGGGGAGTGGGCGGTATAGGGGCCTGTCTGGGAGAGACCACACACACACGTTTAGCCTTCAGAGAACTATAGCCTTGGCAGCTGGTTGTTGGTATCTTGGACAGGGGAAGTAACGCATACTGTCTGCCATTGTGTAATATAATATGTGCTATGTAAAGTCATGTTAATTCAGATATAACAGTTGTTTACTTTGGTTGTTACCTGGAGCAGTATCGTGTACAGGAGAGTGCCGTCGGACACTGTAGAAATTTAGTCTTGCCTGGATAAATTTTGTTTCTGGGCAAATTCTTTCATCTTTGTCAGCCATGATAATAGCCATTTAATGCACAAAACCTCTCCTCGATAGTGTCAATAATATGCTAAAAATGGTATCAACAAAATAACAGCAGGTTTGCACATTATCTAAAAACAGCGTCTATTATAAATTAATTGCTAAGCATGATTTCTGAATGATAATCTCTAAAGTGTTTTTTTCTTTTAAAGAAAAGAAAACCTTGCTGCATAAGTGTTTTAGACAATTGACATAAAAAAAACTATTGTCTGCGGTGATGAAAAAAATATTTGATTGAGGAAATAAAATGCTGTTAAAGCCAAATGACTTCTAAGGGTTCATATGGCTGTAATCAGTATTGGTAGGGAAACCCATACTGCTGTCAGTTCCTCCATTTGTAATTTGATTTCCTAATAGAGTCATCAAAAGTCCTCAACATAATTGCACAGTACCGTTCTGCTATTGCTCAAGCTTGGCCAGACTGGGGAGCAAATGTAGACTTTGTAGTAATGGGTTTTTACTGAACCTGAAAAGTACCTCTCACTTCTATAACCTTCCAAAAATAATCCCGGGCATCACTGCAATATTAGGATCATGATCCTAGATTTTATGTCCCCAAAAATGCATAGAATTACATCACTTTATATCCTTGATATTGATATATGATAATTTAATCTTTACTGTTAAGTGGTTATTGAGAATCATTTTGTAATTGACTTAAAATTATCAATGATTTGACAGCGCATCAGCAGGCTTCAGAAACAGTGGTCCAGTTAGGGGCCCTTTATTTTTTCGTCAGTGGATTAATTGTGTTAATCGTGACAATGGATTCAGATGGCATGCATCATGCAATTCTTTAGAAAGGAAATAAACAAGGAAAACAAACCAGGGTAGACCTGAGTAATTCTAAGTGCAGGGGGAGAAAAACAAATGTTTATATGAATAATAATTTAGTTTTTTATGACACACAGGAGGCATTTAAACCTCATTTATCCCACTTTATTTCACCTACAGAAAAACAAACAAATGAGGCGTATAAGAGGAAAGGGAAATTTCAAATTGCAGCTGTTGCTAAATACAAGCTCACTACACAATAGGTTTTGACATGCAGGTGTTTTACTGTGATTCAACCTATTCCAGTTTGTTTCACAGCCTAACAACCTCAATCTAGTTTGAATAAGAAATAGTTTGGAATTGGACCATGATGTCAAAACTGATTTGAAACACAGTTGATGAGTATCTCAGATGTTTTGGATTAAGGTTAAGTGTCTCCTGCTGTCAGTGCAGCTTTTTACACATCTGTTGTGCACTGTATGGGCGATGGGCCAATGGGTAAACACTCTTGAAAAAATGACACGGTAGCTTTATTTTGCCAAAAAAATATAGTGTAAGACTGAGTATATTAGCTATCACAGACAATCATCCATTTAACAACATCTGGACCTCGACAAACACGTGTTAATAACATGTTTTCAGGGTTAGTACATGAAATACTTGCAAGGAAAGATGAAAGAATACATAGAGCCAAATTCAGGGAGAAGAAGCTGCCCAAGATTATTGCTTAACATCTTGGGATTTGGTTGATGATGTATTTTCCAAGATGACGGTGATTATAATCAAAGAACAAAAATTAAATCTGGAATATTCAGAAAGAAATGATAGAAGTCCTTGAGTTACCCAGCCAAGTAAAGACTTTAAAACTGATTTTTAAAAATGAGTAGAAATTACTGCAAGATAAGATGGTGCTCTCAATCAGATGTGGAGGCGTTTCAGAAAATCAACAAAGAAAATTAAAAAAGGAAGAAAAAAGGAACAAACCCTGTAATCCGAATGTGCCAAAATGATAAAGACAATTCTGAGAAAAGCCAACGCTTTAATTGATACTTGTTGTGCATGTAGAAAGTTGTTTCTGGTTCCATTCATTTAGTCAAGATTTGATAAAAAAGTGAAGAATTTGAATGCAAAATGCAAAGTGAATGCTTGATAGAAACAGTTCTTTCCAAAAATCAAAACCATGTTTGTAACATGTAAGCATAAATACGGTAAGCCTTAACAAGACCTCAAAGTATTGGAGGAAAGCACTACCAGCAATAAAATATGGTGCAAATGTATCAAAGGAATTAAGCATCAGGTCGAAAGTTTTCAGCAGGCATGTGGCATTTTGCTAAACCTCCAAGCTTACAGACTTAAAAAGTGATTTATTCAAACATAGCTGTAGCAATACTAAGTTGAGACTACACTTCAGACAAACTGTAAAGGGGAAGACACTTTCCAAAACAGTGGATTCTAGAATAAGATCCAGTGAATTACCAAACAACCTTTGACTCATCAGGGGGACAGGCATGTTGTTATCAGAGAGATCAACCGTGCTCATACAAAGCCCACACTTTGAACCAACTGCTTTTCTCTAGTTGTGTCTGTGACATGAGGCTGAAGCCATGTCCTAATAGATCGTTTGGTTTCCTGTAGTGACATTTCAATGGATTTCCATAAAGCTAACACATCAAAATATAAGAGGGGCAACATTTATCAGTGAGTTATCCGTCTGCAACAGCTCGTCTCTGGAGACACGCGGTCTCACTGAGCGGCTCTGGGCGATAAATAAACGGTGTGTATGACTCAATCATTTAGCAAAGCAAAGTGCGCATCCAAGAGAATTTACGCATTCGGGGTTCTTTCATCCTCTGTTGAACTGTTGATTCTGGTTAAATTGCAGACAGTATGCCACTGATGATGGCTGCAGTACCATCGGATAGCTAGCATTAGTGTGGAAATCCATTTTTCATTTCAACGCTATTATAGAATCAATACAGTATGTTGACAATGTCACTGTAAAAATAGTCTGACAGATTTTATTGCAATAATATCCTATGCTTATTTACAGTGGCATGCTAACGCTCACCATGTATATGATTTTGATGACATGTATGATACAATATTTATATTTCTTTGTTGAAGACACTTTGCACTTACAACAGAAGGTTGGTGCACAAAAAAAGTAGTTCATGTAGACTTCATGCTGGTGATACGGATAAAACTTTAATTATCTCTCATACATGTCATTTATTTTCCTGTGCAATATCGGCAAGTTTTGTTTTATGCTTTTCTGGAAAATGTATTGAATTGTTGTTGGATGAAATAATCTTGACAGTGAAGTTTACACTCTGGCTAATACAGCAAATCAAATACCTCACACAAATGAAAGCACTTTATCACATTAATGTAGAAATCTTATAAAAATCCAATATGGCCCATAAAACAGGCTTGCTCATTGATTTGCAGCATTGCCCACCAATATTAAGAGGTTTAGCTACCACGGTATAAATGGAGAAAATCTCTAACTGCAGACACGTTTATTTTGTTGCATGATATATTGTCATGATGCCCACCCTAAGCTTCAGTATCAGCTTGATTTAAGTGGGGGGAAAAAATCATGGTCCCTTATACTGTATAATAATAAGATACTTTTACAATACACAGTATGTAAATTACAAATACAGGCAGTGATTGCTAATGCACCCTCTTCTGTAAATGCAGTTTATTAATAATTCAAGATGGACAGTCATGTTTACGCTTGCCGCTGTAATGAAAAATGACTGGATCGGCTAAAGGCCAGGACACACCGGTCCGACTACCGACTGTCGCCCAAAAATGGAGTCTGCCGATTCAGGCAGCTCCAGTCTTCCCGTCGCGGCCAAAAAAGTGCCAAGAACACACCGAGCCGACTACTGGCTTTCCGTAGTTCTGCACTTGCACGGGACGTAATGTCTCCATAACAGCAGGCGGCGCTAATCTGTATTGTGGCCCAAAAAAAATACGGAAACCGGAAATGATGGGACAGCTCTCTAGACCATAAAGAGCACCATTTTTAGCAGAGAGTGTCGAGCATGCTGTCGAGCAGTCAAGAAGGGTTGATGCATGTGAGTACTCGCTGAACGAAACAAACAAACAAACAAATTAAAACAATGGCTGCGATGCGACACTGCTGTTTGTGCTACCCGCCTCACTTCCGGGCTTCACTGATTCGCTAGCCCTCCACCAATCAAATTGCTCTGACTGAAAGACTGCCCAACGTCGATTGAACATGTTGAATCGGCCGAAAAGAAGACACACCAAACAGATTCGTGTCCCCGCCCCCTCCAGACTCTCCGACCATGTCCGATGGCCGATTATCGGGCCGGTGTGTCCTGGCCCTAAAACAGGCAACGTGCACTGGGAGATACATACTCTTTAACATCCTGTAGGGGGCTTGCTGGAAGGTTTTCACTAATCTAGTTATCATTTATCAAAAGACTTGTCTGTTATTAGCATCTAGGTGACATGATTTGGTTCAAGTTATCTTTCATTGTTTAGTCAGCCTGATCAGAAATCAACATGGACGCCAGTGGCGAAGCGCCAGCTTCCCAGGGTGTAAGTAATCATATATTAGACATACTTATTTTCGTTAAAATAACAATCTAAATGCATAGATTGAATTAGGACATTTGTCTTAACATGCAAAAAAATCTGTGTTTGAGGGTTTTTTAGCAGAATTTGAAATTTATGTATCCTCGGAGATACGTTGCCTGATTAGGGGTAGAAATTTGGTCAATGTTTATTATTCTGACTTGTATTTAAAACTTGAAGGCATGTTGATAATGACTGCAGAACCATATATTATCATGAATAGTTGTGCCCATTACAACATTATTACTGTATTTCACTTTAAAAATGATCTTTCTATATTTATGTATACTTAGGGCAGTGCTGCCTGGAAGGCCCTATCCCTAACCCTAACCGTTGGGGGAGGGGAGTGCCTTCCAGGCACAAAACACAAACTTAACTGCCCAGGGATGGCCAAAGCCACTGGCAGGGAAAGTAAGCTGCTGTTTATTAAAGATATTATTTAAAGCTGGTGGCTGCTGGTTGTTGTAGGCGCACAGTGTAGCATCATGACTGCATCGGCTTCAGAGGAGCATCTGATGCACCTGTGTCAGCGGTTTGAAAGGATCAGGGTGCACAGACTAATAGTCAATCCTGCTTAGTTACAGTTTGGCCTGTCATCCATTGATTTCCTTGGGCACTGCTTTCCACAAACGGAGCCATTAAACTGGTACACAAGTAGTGCCAGGTTCATGCACACCGCACCATAAAGTCCCTACATTCCTGTTGGACGGCTTCCATTTCACTGCCCTCGTGGACCACAAGCCACTGACTTCCGCCATTACAAAGACTTCTGAGCCGTGGCCCGTCCTCCAGCAATATCAGTTTTCCGCCGTCCCTGAGTTCACCACTGATTTTCAGCATGGCTGGTAAGGACAACTTTGGGGTCTGTGCACTTAGGACTCGACTACGCTGTCATGTCTGCAGACCAGGCCGCTGGCTCAGATGTCCCTACTACACCATGTCCTACAACTTCAGGTCCGTGGCTGCTGTGCTGTGTTTGATGACGGCAAGGCTCCTCTGCGATGTCTCTACTGACCAGCCCCGCCCGATGGTGCACGTGGGTTGGGGGCGCCTATTTATATACAGTACCTGATCAATGGTTTATGCAATCTGGGTGTTAAGGCGTCTACGAAGCTGGTGGGTGTTACATTTGTCTGGCCCCGCCTCAGGAGGGATGTAAAGACCTGGGCTAGCTTCAGTTTGGCCTGTCAGCGTGTTCAAGGTACACATGATACCAAAGCTTGGCCCCGATTCTGGTCCCCGAGAGGCATTTCGACCAGGTCAAAAAGGACCTGGTGGGCCCCCTGCCTTCCTCCCATAGGTTCACTGACCACTGTACCACCAGGTAGCCGGAATCCATTCCTCTGCATTCGCTGAGGTGGACTGGGCGTTCCTCGGATCATAGGTAGCCCGTTTTGGTATGCAGGCTGACCTCACCTTGTACAGGGGCCCACAGTTCACATCTGAGCTGCATGGCTAAGGGGTCGCAACTGGGTTGACTGCCTCCTGTGGTTAATGTTTGGCCTGCTCTCTGCCCCTTAGGAGGACCTGCAGTTTTCATCTGCTGAATTGGTTTACAGACAGCCACTGGTGGTTCCGGGAAAGTTCCTTCAGGACGCTGCGGTTCTGTGGATGAGCGCGTCACATCGGACTTTTGCTCTGGGCAACTCCAGCCCCTTCACTCAGGTCCCCCTGAAGCCTCCCCTACGATGGGTCCTTCTGTGTCCTGGAGGCGGGGCCCAAGAACTTTGTGGTGGACATGGGGGATAAGCTAGAGTGGGTCACTATGGACCGTCTCAAGCCTGCTGTGGCTGATCCAGTTTGATGAAACTAGATTGGTAAAACTGAATAAAAATTACTTCAAAAGTAGTATTTGTAATTTAGATGGACAAGATAAACAACAATCATTTATAATTTCTGTTCATCAACTTAACAATTTATATTTTTACCATTTCGGCTTTTTTTACACCTTAATAGGGCAACGTATCCTGGGAGATACAACTCGTAAAACCCAAAATATACAAAGTATAAAAAAATTGATGTGGAAATATTTTTCTTTGGTCTTGAAGAGATGAGTGATAACATGAAAATATTTTTAGAAACTCATTTTCCACTGTTGCCTGTTTAAGGGTTAACACAAAAACAGCAGTAGCAGGAAGAAGGTCACCGAGTTCAGCAGGTCAGCTCCAAGCACACTGCTCGGTTGAACTTGTTTAAGTGTCACATGAGTGGATTTTCCCCTCCAGGTTACTGTAGCTGATTTGGAGTCAGACTTAACCTGTTACAAATGAACAATCAGTGCACAACCTGTTTGACCTGCCACTCTCTTAGAGGCCAGGGCAGCTTTAGAACGATGGACAGGCTACTTTAAACACACATCACTATCCTTCAGTGTAGGCTGAAAGGTCAGTGACTGATGCTTTTAATGACAGGGAGCATGCAGCCTCAATGCACTACCTCACCTCAAGAGACAGTACACTCTCAACACATTATAAAACTTGGACTATTTAATGTATTATGGTTGTACGTCTGTTAAGTGTTCAGTTGACTGAGGAACACCATAGAACATTTCAAATTTAATTTTGGTTATACTTTAATCCTTGTGCTGCGCCACCAGAGAATCATCAGTAAAGCCTAGCCTACTGTTTGCTCAAATGTCAAACTGCTTGCATTAGTCTCTTAGTACACACAGCGTTACAACAGACGGCATCATTCACTCTTAACCCTTTTTCTACCGAGTTCTCTAACCATTAGAACACATACCATATTATACACAACATGTTTCAAATACATTTTGAGTATCCAGACTATTAATTATAACACACACATTCCCTTTAAGTTTTGATCTGCAACATTAGACTTCCTCATTGGTCAATGGGCTATTATACCAACTCCAACATCTAAGAAACTCTGAGGGTAATTTCAACAACTTTTCGGCATGAATGTTTATTCTTGACCTTTGGGAACAATTAATGTTGAAGAGACATCTGAGCAGAAAGGTCTTCTTACTAGTTATCTGACCTTTCAACTGCACACACTCTTCATGTTAGCCTGGTTGCTGAGGAACCGGCCTCAGTTTTGACTTGTGGCGCAACATCTTGCCATTCAACAGAGAGACCTGCAGTAAAGGTCCACGGGTCGGACTTGAACCCGTGACCACTGCAACAAAGGCCGGAGCCAATATGGTACGCGCTCTATCCACTACGCCACCGGAGCGCCCCAACAGTCTCATTTTTGACATGTAACAGCCAAATAGACCATCAGTGCAAGGAATGCTATTTTAAAATACATAGTTTTTCTTGATGCCCTTGTCATGGGTACGCTCACCCAGGAACTACAGCTGGCGTAGTAAAAACACTACCGCTTTTGTCCAAAGGGGGTGCAATAATTAACACAAACGGAATGTTCCTCTGTGCACCTTTTAATTGAATAATGTCTCTTAATCATCATGTAGTTAAAAGCTGTTAGTAACACAATGATGAAAGAATGTGCCACAGTCTTGAAAAGTCCTGAATTAAAGAGAAATTGTAGGACATTATTTTTTAGCTTATTTATTTTAAAGTGAACCACCCATAGTACTTTTCCATATCATCAGTGTCCTGCATTAACTCGGATAAGAAAAGTTCTCAAAAACCTCAAGGCTACACTGGTATCCTATTGTAACACCCTTTGCCCATTTCTCCCACCTCTCCCCATGTCTCTTCCTGGCCCCTTCTTCTCCTTCTATCTCTATTCCAAGCTTTTTTCCACCTCCCCCTTCCTCACTCCAGACACACACACACACACACACACACACACACACACACACACACACACACACACACACACACACACACACACACACACACACACACACACACACACACACACACACACACACACACACACACACACACACACACACACACACACACACACCAGGTTCTTGGCAGTGCTTGGCAGTCGCCCACCTTGTCTAACTAGCAGGTTGATGTGTGTCTGCGAATGTGTGTATTGTGTGTGTCTCTGTTCAGTGTGTGTGTGTGTGTCTCTAACGTGTGTGTGTGTGTGTGTGTGTGTGTGTGTGTGTGTGTAGCAGTAGTCTAGACGTGGTTTCCTCTCCTGTGTTTGTCTTTCTCCTCAGGCCAGCTGATCTGTTCAGCCAGGAATGTTACTTGCTACTGCTGCCATACTGTCAACACACACTCTCTGTTTCTCTACTACAGCTCCCCCCGTTTTATTTTCCTCCCCCTTTTATCTCTCCACTCATTTTATATTTCTTTACCTTTCTTTATCTGCGCATATCTATACCATACTTGCTCTCCACATCTTCAGACATAATAGTTTGATCTATCTTCTTGAATTCTTAAGAACACCGATTCACAAGGTTTCTCTCAGTCTGTTTCCTAAAAGGCTTATAACGGCCATCTTTGATCACCCTCACTTTTACTTCCCCTTTTTTCTTCTTATTGTCTTTGTCTAGCTCCCCTCTCTCTCCTTTCCTCCCCCCCTAATTCTACTCATGCAGACAAGGTTGTCTTTCACTGGATCTCTGCGGCTGAAGACCAGTTCACCTCAGCGTGCATGTAGTTTTAGCGTGTGTGTGTGTGTGTGTGTGTGTGTGTGTGTGTGTGTGTGTGTGTGTGTGTGTGTGTGTGTGTGTGTGTGTGTGTGTGTGTGTGTGTGTGTGTGTGTGTGTGTGTGTGTGTGTGTGTGTGTGTGTGTGTGTGTGTGTGTGTGTGTGTGTGTGTGTGTGTGTGTGTGTGTGTGTGTGTGTGTGTGTGTGTGTGTGTGTGTGTGTGTGTGTGTGTGTGTGTGGATTTGTACAAATACTAATATTTCTGTAAGGCCTTGTCAGTAAGTTTGTGTGTATTTGATCACTGGTGGAAAAACAACTACTGTTATTAAGTGAGAATGTGTGTGTGTGTGTGTGGAGGGGTGTGTGCGTGCCTGTGTATGTGTGTGTCCATGGCACTGCCAGCCAGGGTGGCACACCTCAAAGACTGCAGACAGACAGAATTAGAAACATGCACACACACAAACGCGTATGCCAGATAAACTGCAGTACTTGTGACCCGGTTTTCTATTTATTTTCTTTATTTATTCATCTTTAAAAACTCATAATACATATTCATACGTGACCACCTTTGGGGAAAGTATGACTGCGTCTCTGTTGATGTGCGTCATACTGTATATGTAATAGAGCATATCTTACAGTGTGTGCAAAGTGCTATGAAAACATTTCAAATAATCATCATGACCTGTTATCCATTAATAAAGTTTATATTTAGTTTAGTTTATTTATCTCACACATTCAAGCTGTTCTACTCAATGAAGTCCATCATTTACATATAATTCATGTATGGTTAGATAATAGTTTGTTGATACACACAGTTGTCAATAATGCAAACATTGTTTAACCATTCAATTGTCATAATGGTTTATTGACGACTCACTGCAGATAAATTAGAATTAGCAAAATTATTTATAAATCCTCTAAATCATATTTTAAATACTCAAATGAACTGTGGCCGTGAACAGCTGGAGGAGAAGAACATGTCTGTCTGCTTAATATGAAGTAAAAGCCAGCAGATGATTAGCTTAGCCTATCATAACAATTGGAGTCAAGGTGAAACAAAACTAGCCTGGTTCTGACCAAAGGCAGCAACATCTAGCTACCAACATAATATTGAGCTGACACATATTAGTGTAATTGATCTTCTCATCGAGCATTGGCAAGAGAGCCAAAAAATATAAATATATTTAATATCGAACTATTACTTTTAGAAATAGCTCATACATGACTTGTAAGTAACGCTATTTGCTGTTGCTTTCCGATCCTGTTTTCTGTATTCTGTCCCCTCAAGTTGCTTTATTCACCTTCCTGAGGCCAATATTGAGGGACATCCCACTTCATTTGGTACAGGTCTAGACCAACCATAAAGAGGTGCTATGGCAGGACACAATCCCTTACCTACTTCCCACCCACAAACAATAATGTTTGCTCTACGAACAACCAAACCAGAGGAACTGGAAAAAGAGTCTCAGGAGTTCAGCAAAAACTATGCATACAAGTCTGTGCTTTTATTTTGTTAAAATGAAGCCACAAACCAGCATTGAAAACCGTATCCTGTTTTGACCGTTCCTTACTGCTGCTTTTATTTCCTTCACCTTTGTTATGTTACCTTTCTTTTTCCTCCTTCCTTCCTTCATCCCTCCCCATCCACACAGACTCTCTCAGTCTCTCCCCTCCCTCTGCTTTAGGCCTTCAGGTTGTGAAAATTAATCTTTCTAAAAGGAAAAAAAGTTTCTTCTTTCATCTCCCTTGGACCTTGTTCACAAAGACACACACACACACACACACACACACACACACACACACACACACACACACACACACACACACACACACACACACACACTCACTGTTTCTCTCGCTTTTAAATTAAACTGATAAAATTCTCTTTCTAGTTGGCCTTGACAACGACCTGAGAGAGCGCAAGAGCACAATCTCACACATAAGCGCACACACACACACACACACACACACACACACACACACACACACACCTTGGCATTGGCCACACATCTCACATAAATAAGCAATGGGGTGGGGAATTTGAACAAAAAAGTGATGAGGAAGAAGATCAACAGAGACCAAATGAAAAGACTTGTGCCGCAGAATTTCTCACTTGTCGTCTGGCTTTCCTCGATCAATATGAAGGAATTAAAACGGTAATAAGACGCCCACACAGCCGTCACACAGCCATCAGCCATCATCACCAGAGATTCAAAAAGGGCCTGACACTGAAGGTGCTCTGCATGGATACACACACACACACACACACACACACACACACACACACACATACACACACACACACACAGACGCACACTCTCTCAGTCTCTAACCATCTGGATAACTTATCAGCCCGCTTTCTTTCGCCGTTGCTGTGGAAACCCAGGCAAACAGCGGCTGGGGGCTGCCACACAGCACAATGCCTCTCTGTCTTTCTCTCCTTCTTCCTTCACTCCCCCAGTCCCTTAATCCCTCCATCCCTTGTTCCTGGGGCCTGTCAATCCTTCTCTGCATCATTTCATCTCTTTCTCTTTCACTCCTCTCCTTCATCCCTTCATCCCTCGTCTCCTCTCTTCTCATTTTCCCTGCCTTCCCACTCTGGTCTTCTGCTCCCTGCCTCTCCAGTCTAGATTCCTCACGCTTTGCAAACTTTATTGTCGCTCGTTCTCTTTCTCTTTCTCTCCCTCTTTTTTTTCTTTTTTCCCCACGCCTTTTTTCCTCCCAAAGGCCACTCCAAACCAATCAGGCTTCTAAATTGAATTTCTGTTTCAGCTTTCTGCATGAAATGTAGAAAGACTTATGGTTTTCACAAAGAAAAAAGAAGAGAGAGAGTGAGAGAGAGAGAGAGAGAGAGAGAGAGAAACAGAAGGAATGTGCAGTAAGTGTCTATATGTGTGTTTGAGGGAAAATCTGTGAAGCAGGTGGAGGGAGAGTGTGTGTGTGACTGTGTGTGTGTGTGAGAATGTAAGTCTGATTTGTATTTGATCAGTCAGGTGAGAATGTTTGTGTTCAAGCTTAGTATTTTCAATTCACAATGAGTCAGTTAATCTAGAATTGCTTCAATGCTGCAGATGTTACTGTAAAAGACCAAAGAAAAAAAAGAGTTTTCACACGTACATCCCAAGGATTGTTTTTTTCTAATTTGCCTCACAGCTGTGTTCTTTGCTGATTAACCGTTCAGTGTTTTTATAGAACAAACCAAACACAGTACATGCATTGACACGCTGACACTCTCCTCAGAAATCACATGAGTAAATTTTGTCCCTCTGCAACAACAACAGAATAAATATCTCACATTATGACTCAGATGTTGAATACAATTAAAAGTTAAAATCTAGTTTAGGCAGACCAGCAAATCGGTAATGTAAAAAACGGTGTATGTGTTAAAAAAGCGGGATGAAAGTGTACAGCTGACAAAGCTGAGGATATATGTTTTCCTTAATTAGACATGGTCACAATGTCCTACAATTATATTTTTTGGATTTGGAAATGGCAGAATGGGACAATTAAAGACGAAACAAATATCCAGGGAACTAAAATAACCAAATCAGAGCAGATCTGAAATATAATAATAATAAATAAAGATGTAACGGGTCCCTGATCATTGCTTATAGCTTTGTGAGAAACACTGAAGTTTAAAAGTTATTTTAAACTCCAACACCTGAACCTATATTCCTATAGTCCAAACCCTTTGGTAGCTTTCCATTCATGCTGCAATTTTCCTCATGCTGCACATTTTAATGCAGCTGTAAAATATTAATAGTAAAGTGACATTATAGGAACACATGATTTGCAGCAGGCAATGTTTTGGCGTGCGTTTTCAGTTTGAATCACCGTGCTCATGAGAGCTTTAGTGGGTTTTATCACTTCGAAACTAATCCATAGACAAAGTAGTGAAAGCACTTTTTTATATATTAAAAAAAAGAAACATCTGTTTATAATTCAAAATGTTCAGGTTGTAATTTAAGTGATACAGACAGGCTGCACAAAGCACTCGATTGATTTATTAGACCGTGGAAAGCTTACAGAAAATGAGGAGAAAGGCAGGTGAGGAATACTGTAAAGAGCAACACGTTAGTGGGAGTGTGTGTGCAGACTCTAGCCCAGCAGGGTGCCCCATATCTAGGCAACTGGCTAAAGTCAAAACAGACCTTCAGAACAACAATAAAGATGGAATAATGATAGTAGAACCATGCTGTCAGCTGTGTGCTATAGACTATCTGTGCAGTCACAGTGCTGATTTCTACCTTTCAACACTTAACAGTGAACAAAAAAAGTAACTGAAACTTTGTTTTGTGACTTTTTCTTAGCCCCAATTCAACGAATTGTCAGATATTATTTGTCAACTTGTCTGGGTATAGCGAGCCTGCTGTCCTTCCCTGTCTTTGCTGCCTGTCTTGTGTAAATTGTTGATTAGAGCTTTTTAATTATTAAAATCTCATCTGATTAAGATCCAACCTCTAATCTCACGGACTGACTTATTTTTTTTTTTTACTCATGGTGTGCACGATTGCGTTAACCCTGGTTCACTGAGGGCTGATGTGATGAATGTCTCCGGGATCACGCGTGTGTTAGTTCAGAGTATGATTGGTGGAAGGTGTCAAGGTCTTTAAATGTAGGCTACCTAATTTTTTAAGTGGTTTGTCTGATTTTCTAAAGTGTGCCTGATTGTGGCTGCATTGCACCACTGTGTTTTGCATATTTCCAATGAGTCTGTTTCTCCCCTGCCCTTGCCTAAGGCAGTGTACGTGAGTGAGTGTGTGTGTGTGTGTGTGTGTGTGTGTGTGTGTGTGTGTGTGTGTGTGTGTGTGTGTGTGTGTGTGTGTGTGTGTGTGTGTGTGTGCGTGCAAATGATGGATGTGTTGGGGCAGCAGGTTAATCTCCTGCTAATGTAGATAAATTGTCCACAGTCCATGTTACACAAAAAGTGCAAGCAACCCAAGCCCCCAACACACACGCACACACACACACACACACACACACACACACACACACACACACACACACACACACACACACACACACACACACACACACACACACACACACACACACACACACACACACACACACACACACACACACACACACACACACACACACACACACACACAAATGAATAAATGAATGATCCCAAACACAGGAAGCATTAGACCCACACCCACACAGACGCTTAGATAAATTGTCACCGGACCACATTAAGAGCATGAAGCAACGCAGGGTGAAGGGTAGTGGACATCCAGCAAAGGTATGCTGCATTTGCACATGTGTGTTTGTAAAGACAGATGGAATAAATGTCAAACCATCCGCTGCAAAAGGGATTCACATTTATTTCATTTTTCCTTTTGTTTATACTGTTTCCCTATGTGAATCAAGCTGCCATTCTCTCCTTGATAAAGAAATTACACAGCACACACTGGAGGACTTAAAAGCGAGAGAAACAGTGAGTGTGTGTGTGTGTCCGTCCGTCCGTCCGTGTGTCTCATGGCGGCCACCAGGAGAAATAATTCATTTGGATGCTGAGTTGAGAACTCCAGCTCTCCTCTGGGTTTGAGTGACAGACAGACAGACAGACAGACAGACAGTGTTACTTTGAAGTCACTGGGCTGGGCTGCACACATAGCTGCTACCCAAACCGCTGTCCTGCCACCTGTTGATGCTCTCACAAAAAACCCTTCAACAACACTGACTCCCACTATAGCTCTGTTGTGGATCAGCTGCTGGCCTTAAGGCAATCACTGCACTGCAGGCTGAGCAGCATTTAGTCATCTTCACTGGCCTATTCAAATCTGTGTCACAGTAAACAGCATTACATTGCTGTGAGAGTAACATAGGGAAATGGTATTTACTAAGGGAACAAAGCCCTGAACTGATGCGTCTTTTCCGGAAATATTTTTGATTTCTTAGCAATCTTTTGTGTTTGCAGGAAGTTTCTGTTTGTTATGAGGGCCAATTAACTTTACCTAATGTTCAATTGCCATTATATCACTGACCACTGTGATAGACACTGGCATTTTAATTGCAGAGATGTTTCTCTCTATGTATTTGTATAAGATATTCTCACTTAAATCATTTGGTTGAAGCTGTTTTTCATTTAGATTTTGAATTAATTTGTGGGCTGCCTGAAACTATTAATCAATCAACAGAAAGTTAATCTGCGAGTGTTTTAATCATCCATCCATTGTTCAGTTCATTAAGTCATTTTTTAAACACAAATGCCAAACCTCGTTACCATCTGTCATTCGTGAAATATTTTCCACTTTTCTTTGCCTTGTGTGTTTGTGAAATGAATGTTGTTGGGTTTTGGCCATTTGGTTGGACAAAACATGCAGTTCTGGAAATTGCGATGAGCAATTAATGAATGTAATTAAAAAAAAAATAATTATCATCAGTTATTTAGTGAGAAGGCTTAGTTTTTAAATTTTTAGACTGATTACTAAAATATGAGGATGTAATTGTAGTGTATTATTGCTCTAAATATGTGTAATATTTAAATATTAATCTCTATGGGAAGCAAGAATGTCTCCTTTTCACTTTTAATTAAATCTGGGATTACAGTCTAACATTTTTGGCTTTCCTCTTTACTCCGGTTTATTAGATAATTTGGGTTCATTATGAATTTGACTCTTAGTGCCTCTTGTGATCCAATTTAGTTTCACGCATCCAACATGCATCTCAGCATGGCGGAATTGGGGCTTGCCTTCAGTTTGCTGTGGTAGTCAGTGTTAGAACATTGAGGGTGGATCTGGCTCAAATGGCCCCTTTTATTACTTTAACTTATATTATTGGGTGGGTGGTGATTTAACATTTGCTTTAATATACTCAACAACATTTTCATCATCTCATTTGAATTGCAAATAATCACTTCTGACCGTCAGAAAAGTAAAATCAATTGAAGTTTAAAAAAAAAACACTGCAGAACATCAAGATGCAAAATTTGAGATTCCCAGTTTCCTGAAAGATTTCATGAACTATGGTTTACATTTGCAACGTTCTGCCTTTTGTCAAACACATTAACATACATCCACTGAGTGATATTAGGAAGGGACAATGACAGCATCAAAGCGTCCACAGATTTGACCTATTTATGCTTTCTTCATCCTCCATTCTTCCATCTATTCTCATTTCACTACAAGCTGTTTTGTCTTCTTAATTTCTGCATCTTTTGCTGCAATTCTCTAAGTTGAGTTTCTTCAATTTATTAAGTCAATATACTGAAAACCCACACAAGTCTTATCTACTGTTTATTTTTTATGTGTTAAATAATTTTAGTGTACTGATTCACTGGGCTAGTCTCCACTAAATTTCACATGAGAATTACACAGCACCAGGAATCCACACACCAGATGGAGCTTGGGGGTCTTCTATATGTTATGGCAAACTCCTCAACATCAGGAACAATCAGAGAGGTCAGAAAGTCAGCCTTACAGTAAAAATCCACCTATTGTTTTCTTATCAAAGTCAGGCATACATAAGGCCCACGCTGCATCATTCTGGAGTGCCATGGTGGGTTGTCTTTAAGTTGCATCATATCAATGCAAGCATGTCTCCTTCTCTCTTATTCTGCCCTCTATCTCGCTTTGTTTGTCTCTCGCCCTCCTTCCCTGTAGCTCTCTTTCCGCGAATAATTTATAGCAAAGGCTAGAGAGCTGAATTTTTATTATGTGATTCAAAGTTTTCAACAATTCCCCCCCCCCCTTTTCTCTCTCACTCTGTATACCCCCTCTCCTTTTTCTCTATCTGTCTTCTCTTTCAATTTCCATTGAGACCCGTCGCCATACACACACTTTTTCTTGGGCATTTTTAATGGTTTGCGGGACCCTCTCAAACATTTAATGCCACTGTCTTTAACCGTTAACTGTAAGCACGTCTATCTTGACCGAACCCACATTGTAACCCTAAGCCCTAATGTCAATAGAAGTTCAGCATTTCATCAAGAAAAGGTGGAGAAATACATTCACACTCAATTAGCTTAACACACACACACACACACACACACACACACACACACGCACACGCACACGCGCACACTCACACTGCATGGTGCATGTAGACAAACTTAACATACACTCACCTTTGCAACTGTGCATCCCTCAGTGATGTGTGTGTACATACAAATACACACATAGAAAGTGAGCTAAAGAATAAGCAGTCATGGGGATTGAAAGGTTGTGCAATAGAAAAAAAGACGTTTCCCCCTTGCTGTGGGGAAGGTAGATCTGCAGAATTTATATTGAACTTTTTTTCTACTCTTCGTGTATTTATTGCCATGCTGTAAGTAACCCCAGGTTATTGTTGCTGTCTGAGACGTCAAGGCTATGGCTACTGTGCAGCACCTGAAGTGAACTCCTGACTCAGATCATCTGCTTTCTGGAATAGTGCTACGGCGCCATTTTTTTAGCCGCCTATATATAGCTGCAGTAGATACAGTCAGCAAACTCCCTTTGATGTGTCGGAGGGAACACACTTGGTTATCTGCATGGAACAGACATTTCACTCCGAGTGTCAGACGCTTCAGAAATAAAGAGGTTTTAAGATTAGTCTAGCTGCTGCTAACTCCTTCATCTCAACGCTTAGGAATCGTTGGAGGCACTGATGGACACTTTCTTCTCTGAGTGAAGAAGAAATTTGATTGCACATCTGTTTTCCGACCACAAATATGTACAGTAGAACATGCCAACATGAATGAAATGCTTCTTTATCTTCTTAAATCTGCAAAACTCCCTCCAAATGTCTTGAAGCTCTTGTTCATAATGAGGGTGTTTATGGATGCAGTCAATAATGCAACATAACTTACTCAGACAGCAGTTCTTACTAATTACTCAGGTTCAATTGTCTGCACTCGTATGGGGATATAAACCCCTTGATGCCAGATGTAGAGAAAAAAAAAATCAGCTTAACCGAATGCTATGGCTGAATAGCTGGAGTGTAGCAGCAGCATGCTAATCCATTTAGCTGTTCATAAGCATCTCATTAAAGCTCCCAGAAGCAACTCGCTCGCTCAGTTGTCAGCACATACATCCTCATGGCCAGTGCTGCTAGACATATGATATTGAAAAGTCAAGTAGGGTTTTGAGGTTCCTGTTTTATGTAATTGCATTAAAATGGAAATTTGGATAATTTCAAATGACAATATTGCTTTAATGCTTTGTCTGTCTTTGAAAAGGATGCAGGTCTTGGCTGAGAAGGCCCCATGATAAGTTATACCAACTTCTCCTTTTTTTTAATGATTTGCCTTTGTTAATATCAGGAGATGCAGTGTATTGCTGTTTTGTCCTATAACTAAAGAGTCATTTTCTCAATCTCCATTCAGCCCAGTCTCCATCAATCTAAGATTAATGGCCTATTATACGGTAAGGACTTAACCTCCAGCTTGGGTTCCTTGCACTGTGAATTGTTATGATGGTGCTAGTGATGGCTGCATCAACGTCTAAAGTAGCAGGAGACATTGTGCAGGTGCAGCTAAATGGGCTTCATAAAGAGCACGCAGATTAATGATCGGCTCTAGGGTAAATACAAGAGAAACATTAGAGTTTGCGCCCATTGATTGGATGGGGGAAAAAAACAACTCTCTTCCATAAAAAATACTTTTACAGAAAATACTGCTAATGAGCGTAAATGCCGACTGGATTATTTTCATAAATCAGGGTTTTTTGTGTTTTTTGTAAGGGAGGGAAAAAAAGGAGTGGAGAACACTGATTCATTCGCAGCCTTTAATAGTGGAAACATTTCAAAACTACTGTGTGTTCATCAATTGTATTGCATTTTTTTGCACGAGAGTGAAGCAGGATTATATGAGACAGAGAACTACATGGCATGCAATAAAGATGTGTTCCTCCTCGCTACATTTTTTAATCTTGACATTCAGTGTTGGTCGAATGGCTATCTCTGCAATTATGTCATTACATAAGTTCCTACTATAGTATTATACCTGAACTATTACATCGGGTTTTGCTATCCGAGGTCTAAAGTCTTACCAAATTACATGTCCGTTTGAGTGCTAAAGAAAAGGAAAGAATACAGAGTTATTGTTGGATACTCGTGAGTTGGATGGTGGGAAAAAAGGGAAGGGAATTTAGAAAATGTGATGGAGGAAATGAGTGACAGAGAGAAAGGGCACGCGATTGTGTTTTCTATTTTAAACTATCAATTCCACATTTGCTTGAGATTGGATCAACATTGGACTTTGATACTGGGACTGCTGTGATGCAATCTAAATCATTTTGTCATGTCATGTGATGATAGCTGAAAAAGCTCTCCTCCGCGAAAACAAATTCATTTGGTTTTAGTTTATTTCTCTGTGCAGCTGAGTGGGAACATTTTTCCAACACAAAGCAAGTTGTCAATTAACATGTCCATGTTATGCGTCTTTTACTCTTTGGTGATACTGTATTAACAAAACTAAATTGGAGATGAAAAACCTGAAAATGTTTTGTAATCGGAAAGCAACAACTGAAAAACAAGAGGGTGAGGGACTCAAATAATTACATCGTTTTAGGGTTGAAGTTCAATTTATAATAATAACTACTTTGTTTTCTTTGCAAGTTTCAAACATTCCACTCCAAAGAGTTCCAGTGAATTTTGGTAGAGCGAAAAAGGATAGAAACTTTAAAAATTCCTTAAGAACAATCAGTTTTCATATCTCCAGGATAAATCCACTTCGTCTGTTATGTATTTCAAACAGATTTTTAAAAATAATTAATAACTGTGAATAATCCATTTGTTTTGATCAATTTAGAACAGGCACTATATTTAAAATTACCATTTTAATCAACTGAGCCGTTTGTCAGTGTATTATCCCTCTCCTTTACTCTTTTTTTTCTGTCATTTTGTCTTTTCTTTATCCTTTCTGTATCCAATCTGTCAGCTCAATTCAATTTAGTATCATTCAGTTGTATGCAATTCATTTTCAGGCATCTTTCTAAATGGATGGTCTACCTTTTTATAGAGCAAAAAAAATATAAAAATGCAATGCGGTCAAAATGTTGAAGATGCTTTATTAGTGTACTCCAAGACCCCTAAATGGGTTATTTCATCTTAAGGGCCATACTATATTGTGATGTATAATAATCGCAAAAGGAAAGAGATGATCTTGTCTAACGAGTAGGGTGATCCCTGAACCAGAATTTCCCAGTCCGATTGGCTCTGCCTGTTCAATACAGAGATTCTGACTATTCACGCTACTGTTTAGCAATCAGAAAAGTGCATTGGTATTAAATATTACTCTGGGACATGGCATTTTAACAGACATTTTCCCTTTGTATTCATGGGTTATTGATTGTGTGGATTGAAAGTCAAGAAATCGCATTTTTGATTACATTTTGTGTAAACGTGTGAAAAAAAGTGAAGGAGTCTGAACACTTTCTAAAGCCACTATAAGTTTGCGTCCCCTTCATAATGGCTCCATCTATATTTCACTCATAACATTTTCATATGCCAACACTATCACTTGCACTTACTTTGCTAGTATCCACCATTGGGTTTAATGTCATTGTGTAGAGCCAACAGGTGTGAACCACCATAATGGGCCTCTGCTGTATCCCCAGGAAAATCACATTGGATGCTGCCACTGTGACCACAAATTCAGCTTCCCTTTTCACCACCACTGAAGCAGCTTAAGGATTTGTCTCGCAGCTTGAGGGTTTTTTGTCCTGATGGCATAATAAAATAAAGATAGCCTTGTTCTGCTGTTTCCAAGCTTTAAACAGAGACATGCTTATGTTCACACCTCCTTGAATGAGCCAATAGCATTGGGTTAGTGGATAACAAGTTGTGATTCAGCAGTTATATTCTTTCAGTGAAATTCAACCTTTCTGTCTGTCTCTCTATTGATAGATATCAGTGGTCAGAGTAACTCACCTGCAAAAAAAAAAAATCCCGCCATGTTCAACGTTGACATATCGCTGAGTTGGGTCGCGTGCAAAATGACAGGGATCATTAAATCCTTCCCCTTACCGGCAGCACAGAGCTAACCAGTGCCTCAGGGAGTCTGCTAGTCCAGGAGCTTTTTCCCCCAGACGCCTTTACTGTATATCCAGCTTTAACACCAAAAAGAAAATATTCTAGAATAAAACAAAGTTCCCTGCTGAGAAGATAAGGTGCATTCGTAGCATATGTAAGGAAAGAAAATCTGTATATGCTGTCCCAATCCTCAGTGCTCATGCAAGTCATTTCGAGTCCTGAGAAGTCGTCTAATCCAGCAAGATAAGGGTGTGTGCAGTATTTTACTGGACATCTCCCAACTTAAATATTTTAAAATACCATTACATTTACATAACTCTCTTTAGAAAACACATCAAAACAGAAAAGGAAGGTAAATTCAGATTTTTAAAACTTGAGTCTTGAGTTTCTGTTATGATAACGTGTTCAGATTTTGCCCGAAAAAATTCTATAATTTAAAGGATTCTTTTGTGTGTAATTGCGTACATTTTTACAGACCTTAAAAAATACACGAGTGACAAGTTTGAAGTGTAGAAATGGAGAACTTACTTTGTGTGGTATTGAATGGTGAAAACAATGGTGACTGCTGACTGAGCTTGAGTTTAGCATTTTTAATGCATTTTGAAAAAGACAACACAAACTATTAGAATGTTCTTGGCACTTAATCAGCCTTTTGTAAGTTCTGAATTTGTCCCCCCACATAGTGTAACATTAGCCTTCTGCTCCGATCATGTGAGGTATAACAAGCCTCAGTCCTTCTATCAACCCCATCAATCAACATAGTGAATACCATAACAATACAGTGATGTGAAAAAGTCTGCTCTAATGCATCCTTTGGGCTTAAATTGTTCCAAGCCGTACCACGCAGGATGCAAAATGGAATTCTACGTGTGGTAAAAAAATAAGGATATGCATCAAAATGCATTTTTTGCTCTTGTCCACATGCAATAGCGTTGTTGTGTGGTCGCTGGTGGCCACTGTAACACAGTAACAGTGACAGAAATGATGAACACTGAAGAGGCTAATTGATGAAAAAGAGCTTCCCTGTGGTTAGATCACACAGAGCAGCATTACACACCTGCAGCTGCACCTTGTAATTACCTGTTGGTGTACAGTATATGTAAAGTATGGGTAATAATACCATACTTTACAGTGTGTGAAATTTATATTAGGGAGGGCATCTCCTTTAATGTCCCTCATATTATGGCTGTGGGTGTGTTAACGGTCTCAAAGCTCAGCCTCCCAGCCGGCAGCAGCAACAGACCTGTGACCAATAACAACCTGCTTTATGTCCCGTACTATCCTTCAAACACACAAAGAAGAACACACACATGTTTATTCTATATATTACAGCTGACTGTGTGTGTGTGTGTGTGTGTGTGTGTGTGTGTGTGAGAGAGAGAGAGAGAGAGAGAGAGAGAGAGAGAGAGAGAGAGAGAGAGAGAGAGAGAGAGAGAGAGAGAGAGAGAGAGAGAGAGAGAGAGAGAGAGAGAGAGAGAGAGAGAGAGAGAGAGAGAGAGAGAGAGAGAGAGAGAGAGAGAGAGAGAGAGAGAGAGAGAGAGAGAGAGAGAGAGAGAGAGAGAGAGAGAGAGAGAGAGAGAGAGAGAGAGAGAGAGAGAGAGAGAGAGAGAGAGAGAGAGAGAGAGAGAGAGAGAGAGAGAGAGAGAGAGAGAGCACTTAATCTAATATGTTGAAAGATCGTGTGTATAAATATCCCCGGTACCTTTGACAGGGTGATGCAGTTAGACACAAATTATAGTTATGGCAGTGTGTGTGTTGAACAGTATGAGTCACTTACATACAGTATTTATAGGGATGAGTTGAATGGAGGATCGGAGGCACTCAAAAAAACGAGCAAACAAAGTTAACTATACATTACACTACACACACCGACAGCCAATATAGCCGTATATATTTTACAGTTGGCAATAAGCTATCTATTGTTGCCATATAGTGCTAATCAATACTGTCTCTATTGGACACATACATCATTTGCAATGGGCTCGACTGAGTGCTTGTCTGTGTGAGTGTGCTGTGTCTTTGTGCATGTGTTTTTATAATGGAAGTGTAGATCACTGACAATAGGCTGTGTGTATCTGTATGTGTATGAGAGATAGTGTTTGAGTGACATCTTTTCGATTACAGACCGCAACTATTGCATGGTCTTCCTTTTTGATTAATTAGCAGATGAATGTTTGCTAAATATATTATTACAATCATTACATGTCAGGAAAAAGTAAAAAAAAAAAAAAAAAAAAAAAAAAAAAATTTGATCACAAGTTCCAAGAGCCAAAGGCGATGTCTTCAAATCCCCCAAATTGTACCAAGATCCATGGGGAGAAATGGATACTAAAGGAAAAAAATATGAGGCAAATTCCAGAGTTCATGAAAAGAGAAGTTGCCGTTTGTAACGGAAAGTTTTGAAGGTAAAGGTCATGCATTTCGCAAAGATCGGCTGGGTGGATTTTTCCGTTGAGCACAGAGGACTGTATTTCTTTTACTGGGATTTTTTTTAGATCTCAAGGTTGGCAAGTGTATGTCCCACCCTTCTTGTGCGACTCCCCTATGGACTCTGTGGAGTCCTTCTGGCTCCTAGGCAACATCATCAAGTGGGAATTGAACTGAATCGGCTCGCTAAACAAGAAAGCACAAGAAGGTGGTGCTCTTCTATAATGCCGTATGTCGATCCTTACCTTCTCCTTTAAGAAAATAAAAGATAAGAAAAATCCTTTGGAAATATTAAGGTGTATTGAACTCTTAGATCCTATGTAGTATAAATGTGCAAAATGTTTAGAAATCGGTTCATCCTAGCCTGAGAAAAGGCAGAAATAGTGTTTTATGGTCTCACTGTCTCACCCTACATTTTCCCATGCGTGACATCACACATGGTAAAATGTAGGGTTAAGATTAACAGGACAGCTGGGCCAAGGGAAGACTGAGGGAAGAAAAAACCTCATTCATTATATTAAAATAGCGATTTCACAATGATAGAACGCCGGTTCCATATGGGTGAAATATTCCTTTAAGCATCTGGTACTGCTCCTGCCACTACCAATGACACAAGGGTATACTGCAGTGTATCATCCGTTCTGCTGAGAAGGAAATCCCTCCAGGAACTATATGCCTCCAAGACCCTGAGGCGTGTAGAGAGATAGCGGCTGACCCTCTCAACCCCCAAAATAAACTTAGAACATTCCCTTCAGGCAGGAGGCTTGAGCTCCATCAGGACTAAAACCGCCAGCTATATACTATATACTGAAGACTTTTATCCACTCACATAGAAATGACCAGTTCATTACAGTCTCCTCCACTGAATGATATTACATTACGCACATCTTTACAGACCGCATACACTGATCATTTCACTGCTGCACGATTGAAGATAATTCTTCTCGTCATAGCATATTTGCACAAATTTATTTAGAATAATTTGAGAATGTTTATTTATTGTAAAATTAAGCATTTAATAAAATACAACATTTTAAGAAATAACTTATCCAAACATTTTAAATAAAATTTTTAGCTCATATACTTAAATTCTACAATTTAATTTTTATTTTTACCGTTTACTTTGAGAGACCTCTCCCGACCTGCATATTTGCAGTCAAAACATAGACTTTAAAGCTCCCATATTATACACTTTTCGGTTCTATTATACACCATATTATATGGTCTTAGTGGTCCCTAATACGTTTTTCTTTAATTGTTTGCTGAAAAAAACTTTCAGATAATTTATTGTACTATGCTGATGTTCAGCTAATCTCACAATGGCCTATTTTTTAAAAAGAGCTGCAGCTCCCCTCGTAAATATACAATCTTTGAGCTCCCCCCGCCCCCTGTCCGGAAGCGAAGCCAGATACGCCTCGCTCTCTGTCTGTCAGGGCCGTGGACCAATAAGAAATAGGGGTGTGGGCTGCACAGTGGAAGCTTCTGGCTTTCCAGTTTTTGAGGTCAGAAACGAGGAGAATTCTGACTGGAGTATATTGGGGGGAGGGGTGGGAGTTTCAGAAAGGGGGAGAGTGAGAAAAGGAGAGATTGTTATTTTTCTTAATATTTTGGCAGTCTCTAGGCACACCGTGGACCCATGGATATGTTAGAACACATTTAAAAAGTGCATTTAGCATAATATGTGACTTTTAAAATCTTTTTATTTCTCTGTGTGGTTTTCATCTAAAGGTTAAGCAGTCATAGCAGTTTAAACCAGATTTGTGTTCATGCTTTTTAGAATTATGGACAATTCTAGCTTCCAGTGTTTTGCAGCTTGATTACCAATTCCTAAGCTATCATTGATCCCAATGGACTATGGCTCAGTGCTCTGAAAATCCTCTTCTGACCCTCAAACGGTCCTTGGAGAGAGATGAGCTATGGGAATAAAAAAAAAAAAACATAATAAGCAGAGAGATGGTTCTTTCACCTCCGAGAGAGTCATTTGTTTCAGAAAACAACAGGGCACATTTGTTCTCTTTACCATTTGCTGAACCATTTCGCCAAGCAAGACCAACAACAACAATGAATAGCGTCATTCTTCACAGATGTAAGAAGCAGATAAATAAAATATACGGTAATGCAATACCTTAGAGGGACGCTTTGGTCTGAAAAGTGGGCTGTCAGCCAAACAGTTGCATGCTCCTGGAATGGTGGAGGGGGGAGGGATTGAGAAATGCTCCAATATCCCTCAATGGTTATGGTCCAAGGCTCCCATCCATGTGCTGTTGCCATGTAGCAGTATTTACTTTTTCTTTGTGATCACACAAGACCATTTTAAAGATATATTTAAGAAGGGGGAGGTCCCTGCTGTCCCATCGTGCACAACGGTTGACTTTGAAAACGCTTTTCACTGCAGTTTATGGCTCCCTTTCCCCAACAACAACCAAGTCATTCTAAAAGTGAACGCAATCACACTTCATCTGAAGAGTTTCACTAAAACTTCCAGAGAATGGTCCTGCATTTACTCAGGAAGGAGTTTGTGTTCCAAATATACGCATGTACAGATACATGTGCATTTTACCTTACATTTTAGTAATGTGGAAAACATTTTTCATCATTATAACAGACAGTTGATATTGGGCATAAACTGTATGTATTTCAACCCTAATGGATGTTCCACTTGACAGACATTCTTAAAATTCTGATTGACCCTGAGACAGTTGTGGAGAAGGGCAGACTATCTGTATCTTGTACATGCCATATGAATGAACGTGTCCAGTGATTCTAGCATGGGCCCATTGTCCCTACTGTGTAAACACATTTGTCTCAAAGGGAAACTGCTAGTTTTTTCCAGAAAAAAAAAGAGAAAGTAATGACGCTTTGGGTTGCATGTGGTAAACGGTGTCGAGCTGTAAAATCAAAAAAGAGAGGCAGAGGTGGAGTTGTGTTCTCCACTGGAATGTGGATTACATGAGTAATATTTCCAAATCTATCTGTCTCGCCATAACAATCTTTATATGTATCCGGTCTGCTCGCCTCCACAACAGGAATAATAAATCCAATATTCCTGCCAGACGCACAAACCTGCCATTATTCACTATACCTGTGTGTGTGTTTGTGTGTGTGTGTGCGCGCGCGCGCGTGGTGTGTGTGTGTGTGTGCGCGCGTGTACATGTGTGTGTGTCTGTTTCTGATTGTAATACATGAGGGCCCGTGCTGTATTCGAACCACATGTGTTACATGCCTGCTGTTCTAGTTTTACATTAAAAAAATGTGTGTGTCTGTGTGGGAGCTCACAACCCTGCTCCTGCTACGGAGTGTTACTGTAATAAAATCATCACACGACCTCATTGTTTCTGACATTTAACTAGAAAAACTCTGAGAGAGGAGAGGAGAGGAGAGGAGAAAGAAACATTCCCTTGTGGTTAAAGGGTCTCAAACTCACAGCAATTATTCTGGATGTGATGGCAGCTTTATTTTCATACTAATTTCCAAACATCACCCTGTGAATCAAATAGCTCTTGTCCGCGGACGATGCACGGGGAACTTTGCCTCCAGCAGGGATGGGGAGGTTGGGAAATTGGGGCAGTATATTCTTGTGCTACGAGCTGATTTATAGCAGTTAATCCTCCTGAATGTTATAGTGGACGGAACAAGCAAGCATTGTCAGTGTGCTTATATATAGATGCTGGGCCCTGGGCTCTGGTCACAGAGGAGCGCGCTCAGATTTCATCTCCTACAGGGGAGCAGTAAATTGATGAGAGAGAGTAGTTGGCCAAAAAAGTCTTCCAAATATCAATCTGAAAAAGAAGGAATAGCTTACTTCCCGACATTGAGGTAATAGGGGGAAGAAAACTCCCCCCTCCGACTATTTACAAATGTGATACTAAGAATGTTGTAATTCCTTTTGCATCTGGACCCACTGTATTGTCGGGTGCAATTTCTTAATTGTTAAAACTTATTTGGCCAATAGCTTATATTAGAATTAATTTTTCAGATAAATAACAATGGTTGTTATTTATCAAAGTGCTTTGCAGGCAGACAAAAAAATCACTGTACGGGTGAATTCATCATCTCTACTTAGGTAATATACAGTACACAATATACAATACAATATTCAAAATGCTTATGATTTATTTTAAGTTCTCAAGAAGGTTACATTCCATGACTTACATATAAATTATACATTGTTTTTTAAAGGCAAAAATGTATTAGTCTAAAAATTTATTAAACAATGAAATACATTTCAATTAAACCAGATTCACATACCTGGCAGTGTAGAGAAACAATGTTGTAGGGAAAAAAATTTAGATATAATAAAAAATGTAAATGAAGTAATGTGACTTCTATCAGAAGATTAAGAAGATGAAAAGGAGATGACTAACAGCTACTGTAAATGTGTGGGTGGAATATGGCTTAGTTATAGGATCAAGAGGCTTTCCAGCCCTCAAAAATATTTTTTAAATAAAACTACACATTTGGGAAAGAAGAATAAGTGTAGAAAGTAGTATGTTGAAAGTGTGGTTGTGTCATGCTGAGACATTTCCGTGTGCAGCAGAGTGAATGTTGATGGCACAATGTTTTTCAGCTGGCTCACCCATCAGTTGTCAGACGTGTCATTTATTTATTTTTTATTTATTTATCCGCTCCTTTTTAAGACTTCATTAGTGACATTCAACCGTCATAAAAATTGAAATCCACTATGGGGCAGGATGAATCCTTGTCTGGATGGTTCATAATGCATTTCGGCTTTGAAGGCACATTGAATTTTGCCCCAAGAGCGTGACTTACTTTTTCTCCCACCTACACACACACAGCCAGCTGAGAGCAACAAGTGAGTTTGTGATCTGAGGGGATCGGTTACAGTAATTGTGAGGGGAATGCAGGATAAAACCGGGCGTCGAGGACAGGTTTGGAGAGGGAGTGGGTAGTAGTACAGTGAACGGGTAAATTGCAATCACTTAATCACAGCATTAATGCATCGCAAAGGAATCTGCTGAGCATCGCAGAGTGATGGTATCTAACAGTGAAATAGTACCTGAGGGTGGAATTGTCCTTTTAATCGTGTAGTCTACATCCATTTACCCACTGCTCTGACACCATGACAGTCGCCTAATACAATGGGACTGCTGTGTTGTGTGTGGGAGGGCACTAAGGGGTTGTGGTGGAAACAAACAACTACACCTGTACGCTGTGAGCCCCAAGTTGCAGCAAAAGAGTTCCTTCGGCGATAAGAGAAATTAATCATTCCTGCTTTCGCCTTACACACATTTTTCATATGCAGCAGCAGCAGCAGCAGCAGCAGCAGAAAAGTTTTAGAAAAGTTACTCCTCAATGTAAAATCCATTACAGATTACTGATTACCTGCTTAAAATCAGTCACATCACTCAGAGGAAACCTTTAAATGTATTTTTCTATTATACGCTGCCTCCACAACCTACAATTATTCCTAGCAGTCAATTTGCACCAACATATTGCACAGGCCCAGAGTATATTTTTCACTTTCTTGTAGTCTTAGCACTGTTTCTCATACTGTTTGCATGCTACATTGAACACTATTTCAGCACTGCTTTTTCACTGGTCAGCTTTGGCTGCTTGGTGCACAAAGGCCATTATGTAAGCAGTCGCTCAGTATGAAAATAGCACGTGTCAAAGAAAGAATCCAAGCTGCGTTTGGCGTGGGCGCGTTGCTTTAGGTATACTGCTGAGAAGATGAAATATGATCCAGGAAGTCCAATCTACAGTAGTTAGGATACATTCATTGAAACTATTACCTGGAATAGGCCAATGAATTTGAACCAGGTTTAACTTTTTTGGTACAACGCTGCGGTGCGAAAAGTCTATGAGGCACTTTTCTGTTGTTGTGTTAAAAACGGCCACAGGGTGTCAGTATGCTTCATCAGTAGCACTTGTCACAGCAAACAGCGTCTGAAATTCCTTCACATCTTGGTATTGTCGGAGCAATTACTGTAACTTCTCGAAACCATCGATACGGCAAGCCAGCGATTTACTGTGTGTGCGAAAGTAGCAGGATCTGACCTTCTCTCTCACTTTTCTGTTCATCATCTCTTTCCGCATATATACAATCAAGTGCAACACAACACATGAGGCTTGGAGAAATGAATGTCCAAAATTGTGTATGCCATTTGAACACTTGTCACACATCTTACCCCTCTTTATGGTGGCAGGCTTTTTAAACTGCTCCAATGTGTAGCAGTTACAAACCCTTTGCCTTAAGACATTGTCAGGCATCCACAAATGACTGCTAAATTGATGTCACTCAAAATTAGTTCACAAATTCAAATGAACATTTATCAATTCTTTCAAATGAAAAGAGCTATCACATTCTCGCTGTGTCCCCTTATCACTCACTCATTTTATCACCTCGTATTGTTTACTTCTCGCCAGCGACTTATTGTTTGGAACTGAGGTAGGCCTACAGTATATGTAATCTCTATGTTTTTCTGTTTTATGTGTCACCTTGGACATTAGAGATATTTTACAGATTTTTTACTTTGTTTTCTGTTTTCACAAGTAATTCGTTTTGGGAGCGGGATTGGGTATTTTCCGAGCACTATTCACTGAATATCGGTTAGCATTTCTCCCCTGGATTCCTGCATATATACGGACCTATTTGCTGCTGCGTTTGTGTATCTCATAACTTTAAAAGCTTTGGTCAAAAGTTTTAATATATTTCATGACTATAAACATTTTATTATCCTCGACAAAAGCAGTTATTACCACAAAGCTGTAAAGTGTCTGCAGCTTAGAGCAACTGATCGCTTTGCCATGTGTGTGAGTGTACGGTGTGTGTGTGCATTCTACATGAGTAATATTGTAGTATAGATGAATTATTGGCACCCATCCATGACTACGCACTCTCCTGTGCCTCAAGGGTCTTAAATGTGTGTGTTTCGGTATAAAAGAAACACCGTGTGTGTGTGTGTGTGTGTGTGTGTGTGTGTGTGTGTGTGTGTGTGTGTGTGTGTGTGTGTGTGTGTGTGTGTGTGATTTATTTCTGTGTTGTGTGATTAGATGTGTCTCCTTTACCTTCAGGGTTGTTGTTTTTGTCTGCCAGCCAGTATATAAAAGCTATGGGTTTACACACACACACACACACACACACACACACACACACACACACACACACACACACACTTTTTCTTCTTTACACACACACACACACACACACACACACACACACACACACACACACACACACACACACACACACACACACACACACACACACACACACACACACACACACACACACACACACACACACACACACACACACACACACACACACACACACACACACACACACACACACACACACACTTTTTCTTCCGTCCCCTCTTTTACACATACATGCATAATCACAAACCTGGATATATGACAACTGTGGAAACTCTGGGAACTGGCTAGTTTTTCAAAAAAGTGTCTGTTCAGTGCACCATTACCATAGTTCAGCGGGGTTTGGCCACAGCTCCTGTCCCTTTCCTTTTGCAAAATGCCCCAAGATAAATAAATACGCCTATGTAATTCAAAGTAATGTATTAAAGTATATTTATGTCTGAGGCCAATAGCCTTGGTTAAACATAATGAAAAGCAACATGTTTATAATACACCCCAACTCTGGTCAGCGCATTTACTTCTACAGGAGAGAAAAGAAAAACTTTGTAAGTGGAACAATAATCTGGATATATAATGTATCATTGAAACTGGCAGCATAATAGTGAAAGGTTTAGTTTGGGATTCATGGGGCCATGGCACGTGAAACAAACTCCTATAAAAACTACCAATAAAATCGGAGATGAAAGAGGATATGAAAAAGGGGATTCAAAACAGAAAAATGCCATTAATCAAGAGAAACTGTCAAAGACAGGCTCAACAATAGTGTCATACTGTACAATGCAACATGTGGTTTGGTTTAGGAAAATCAAGAAGTTGTAGTTGTTTGACTGTAAAAGGCCTTTACATAGATGATGTGTTGGTGACATTGAGTACAAATAGGTGTAATTTTGGGATTTGTAAATGTAAGTAAGTTAAATAGAAAGTATGTGTCTGCAGACCATCCTGAAGACTAAAGTAGAAAAACGGTTCTTCTTGGTTTGCATCTGTCTCCATTTTTCTTTCCCTCTGGTCAAGAGATGTTTGATTTGATGAGGGCCAGCTTGCACAAATATAATGATAAGCACAACATGACACATTGCACGTATTCTCATACAGAAAAGGAGAAACACACACACACACACACACACACACACACACACACACACACACACACACACACACACACACACACACACACACACACACACACACACACACACACACAACAAGACCAAGGTAAATATGTTAAATGATAGAGAGAAGGTGAAAGTGCAGATGTGAAGAAGAGTTATGGGTGAGAGAAATCCAGAGCTCAAGTTAAAGAAAGAGAGATGGAATCATAGTTTCCATTTTCCCGTGCGTCACATGAAAACAGTCTATTCATTTGAGCATCAAAACTAACACGCAAGTTTATAACCACTTCAAAGAGAGGGATGAATATAAACAGAAATATACAGGGGGGGAGAGAGAGAGAGAAGAGG
>NC_137221.1:11379521-11392021 GCF_949987685.1 Ammodytes marinus
GGGAAAGGGGGAGAGAGAAATATAAAAAGAAAACAAACAAGGGTGAACTAAACAAAACAGTTCTCCTGTCCTGAAATAATTTGTTTCCCCTCCAATGATGTGTGTGTGTGTGTGTGTGTGTGTGTGTGTGTGTGTGTGTGTGTGTGTGTGTGTGTGTGTGTGTGTGTGTGTGTGTGTGTGTGTGTGTGTGTGTGTGTGTGTGTGTGTTTGTGGTACTGATGGGAGCTTGATTTGAACAGACAGGCTGCCGTTTGCTAGAAGAACCAGCTAGAGAGAGAAACAGAAATATGTGTAGGAAAGGAGAGAGAGATGGTGAGTGGCAGAGAGACTTGAGTGAGGAAGAGAGAGGTGGAGAGTCAACTCTCGAGTGATGTTGGAGAGATATGGAAAAAAACATTGACTTCCACAAAATTGTATTGGTTAGTTAAAAGCAAACATGTTAAGTTTATCTAAGTTAATACATGTATATTGCAGTAATACAATGATTAAACTAAAATAAATTACTTTTGATCAACACAAGAGATTTAAGGCTACACACATTATATTTGTCCTTTCAACATATACTTTATTTATTTTTACCTTTTAACATTTGGTGTTCATTCAATATTTTTTTTATTTATTAGTTTAATTAAATATATATACAAAGTGCACAATCCAATGTATTTTTTTCTGAGTGACACGTTATGACATGCTATAATGTCAATGAAAGCTCTTGGTTATGGCAAATTAACAATGGATAAGGCATGGTTATGGTAAGAAGATTGTGGTTACAGTTACTAAACAAATGAATATTAATTGCCGGCCTGTGACAGAAGGGTTAGGGGTTAGTCTGATGAGCTACACACCCATCCATCACCCTGACCTTCAGCCCCCTGTGCATGAAGGGCAACACCACTTCATTATGTGGCATTCAACTTTAACACTGCAGTGTGGTAAGATCATGTTCCCAGGATACTGGCCTGTCTGTCTACACTAAGTCAAGCATTTTTCTCACCTGAAAACGAAGCCTGTAATAAAATGTTCTCCAGATAATAACATTTAAGTTTTGCAACGATCAATCGAACTAGATACACTGCTATTCTCAAGGTCGAGAATAAACTCAAGGTTGTGCTGTCTGAAAAAAAGAAAAAAGGGGAAATAGAAGTAAAACTGAATCTTCAGTTTGGTCTTATTAAAGAACAGTACTTTTCATGGAGGGCAGGAGGTGACAGAACAGAGGTTTAACCAGCTGTGTCAGTCCCACTCTTTACCAGACGTTGGCTGTGATGCAGAATTTCATGATCCAAAAAGAAGAGATTAATTTGCAAATGTGTGATCATTCTGCTCACTCCTTACAGCTCATCTTCATCAAGAATGAATTGAACTGAATGACTTGCACACATTTCTCTTAATGTTTCTCTTTTTTGTTAATTTTCCATTTATATTATTGCATCTGCTTTTACTTACGGTCCCTATGATTATGTTTATTGTATTGTGTTCGCCATCAGACCGCGGTAAACTCCTTATATGTGTGAACGCACTAGGCAATAAACCTGATTCTGAGAAGATCTTTATGAGAAATGAGCTGAAAACACAAGTGCAAACAGCATTCTACAAAATGAGCTTGCTCTGTGTGGGCATACTCGGGGAGAGGTCGAGGGAGGAATGAATTTGATAATGGTTAGATGGAGGGAGGAAGATGAAACGGAATTTAAAAAAGACAAGAGCTGGGACTGTTTTTATGCTGTTTTTCATTTTTTCAAATCATTTTATTGAAGCCTAATCTCTCTTGCGTGTGGGTGCGAGGTGGTGTGAGGGCATGTGTGTGTGCGATTCAATGTTGCAGTGTGGGAGTGAGGGGTGAACTCAGATTGCTGCTTAATTCACTGCGTATCCTTTTCATTGCAGACATTTCTCTACAGAGATGATGATAAAGTTTACCCTCTACAAAGGAATAAATGGACAGAGAGAGGGCTAATGTGGGGAGGGAGATGAATAGACGGGCAGGCAGAGAAAGGTTATTAACAGCTCCTGCCTCCTGAACCCTTTGGCCTGGACCATCTAGCTAGCTCTGAACGAGGGGAAATCTGCTATAACACCCTGTAGGATTGTTAAAGTTCAACGACAAAAAACTGCCGGTTACATCACATCCAGGGCTTGGGGGGTGAAGCGACATGACCTCATTTGCTTTCTCAAGCCCAGAGGAATAGAGTTGTTGTCCCAATGTTTGTTTTCACCGACAGCAATTCAGCTAAACTATTTCTTTTTCCAGGGGGAAAGCGATGCATACTGCAACTGCCACAAAACAAACCTGAGAGGAGATGGTGTTGTCTTTGGATTCAGTAACACAATACACATGCCACTTGAGTGTACATATTTTGGGATGAGTGGATTACAAGGAGTTGTGTTTGTGTGAACGTGTTGTGGAGGGTTACGAACACAATTTAAAATGTGTTTTTAGCCTGTACATTTTGATGTGGGATTTTTGTAATAAGGAGGATGTAGCCCAAAACAAGTTTTCAACTGTATATTGAAATGTATTGCTAGTTTCATGACGGATCATATAACAGATGATAAAGCCCTATGTTGGTAATATTAGAGGAACTTTACATGATATGAATGTCAGGAACAACACATGCAATTACTATATATTTTTTTTTCTCATTTAGGTGAATGAAAATATATTCCACACATCAACAGTCGCAAAATCCTTAAGCTGACCACTGTAAACAAAAAAAAGGGGAAAAAAATAAAAAAGGTTCTTGAGATCTGGGAATAACTGTTTTTTTTTAAGTATTAATGCAGTAGTAACATCTGTGTTCATAACATCTGTGTTAGTAACATCTGATGTATGTTTTGCATACTCTGAGAGACTTCCATCACTTCTCAATATGCAAACTACCTAACAATTTTCTGACCCTCATTTCTGTTATGTTAGAAATGTTTTAGATTTTTACAATTTTTTGTTAAGTCATATTGTTGAATAGTTTAAATTATACCAAAACAATTATGTCATAAGATCATATGGTTTCTGTTATGTGAAATTTTGATCTGAAGTGTGTGAATCTGAATGATACAATATTTGCCTTTTTGAAATGTGAAGCAATAGCATCAATTCAAAATATTAAAGGTCTTAGTAACATCTAATAGGGGGCAAAGATTTGAACACATGCTCCTGCTTTAAGAGCAAACTTTATTTTGTTTTTATCGCCTGGAATTAGCCTCTTTGAATATATGAGTTAACAACAATTTGGGTATGGTTTACTAATGTTAAGGTATCTGGAGAGCTTTTGCATCTTGGTGTGTTGGTGTCATATTGAATAACAGGCGCTTATCCCATTGATTCATTTTCATTAAAATCTTCTCAATCTTGTTAGCTTCTCCCTCATCTCCTCTGGCAGTCATAATATACTGTCTAAAACTGCCAAACTCAATCTTTGGATGATATTATACATTTGCAAAAACCTACGAGGGACCTCCAAATCGCATCACCCTCAAATACCTCACAAACAAATCAGAAGAAAGATATGACTAACGGGACAGCAGCCTCCACTTACCATCCCTTATGGTGATATTTTCCCCCTTCAACCTCTCATTAAAGGCTAAGTTATTTGAGTTTCTGAAAGTTTTCAAATGTACATGTCTGCCTTGAGATTTCAGCCCCATATCCCACGCGCTTCACTTGGAAATTATATGTTTATTTTTCCCTGAAGAACTTGTTATGCGTCACAACTTAATTAAAACCCTTGCAATTAGATACCCCATTTATATAATTCAATCTATTAAGGTTTATTCATGAGCACAAATGGCCGTACAAACTGGTTGAAAACTATAAGTACCATAAATGTGTGTGTATGTCTTTCCTGATAGGCTTACATCATCCCACTTGGGAGACTATGCAATAATGGCAACACACAAAACACTTTCTTTTACTTTTTTTTTAACTCACAGACAGACACACACGCACACACACACACACACACACACACACACACACACACACACACACACACACACACACACACACATCGGCAGCCAGCCGCGCAGACTCAGTGATAATGCACATTGGGCATTTATCTTCACAGTGAATTATTATACACTGCGGTCTCATCGACTGTGCACAAATGTGTGAGTGTGCGTCTCTTAAGTGTGTATATGCATAAGTGTTGAATTATGACCCACACTTGGTGGTGTGCATGTGTGTGTCTGTGTACGTGCACGAGTGTGTGTTGAATTGAATTATGGCTTTGTGCTATCTCATTGACTCCAACTGAGTCCCATTCATCACAACTTAACCATGGAAATGGAGTTTTGGACAAAATGCTGTTTTAGCTGTGTGTGTGTGTGTGTGTGTGTGTGTGTGTGTGTGTGTGTGTGTGTGTGTGTGTGTGTGTGTGTGTGTGTGTGTGTGTGTGTGTGTGTGTGTGTGTGTGTGTGTGTGTGTGTGTGTGTGTGTGTGTGTGTGTGTGTGTGTGTGTGTGTGTGTGTGTGTGTGTGTGTGTGTGTGTGTGTGTGTGTGTGTGTGTGTGTGTGTGTGTGTGTGTGTGTGTGTGTGTGTGTGTGTGTGTGTGTGTTTGTGTGTAGGCAAGCAAGCCTTGTCGTGTGGGGCCCTTGAAATACCCCTAATGGACATTACGGCATGAGTATGTGTCAGAGAGAGAGAAAGGATCAGTGTGACTAAGTGTGTGTAAGATATAGAAAAAATGTTATTGCCATTTTGATTTATTTCTGATTCAGTCTGCCTGCATCAAGAAATGATTTTTCCAGCAGCAATGCAATTACAGGTCCAAAACCTAAAAGTGAACACATGCGCGCACACACACACACACACACACACACACACACACACACACACACACACACACACACACACGCACACAGACACACACACACACACACACACACACACACACACACACACACACACACACACACACACACGCAACAAAAAAGTTATGTAACTTCAGTTAAATCACACACAACAGAGGGATTTATGAGGCTGCTCTCAGTAACCTCAAATGTGTATTTGTATATGCACTGCTATGCACACACTTTTCAAATTTATACAGTAGGTATCCACACTGACCTTTCACTATAATAGCATAGTTGCTATTTCTGTATTGGTGTGTGTGTGTGTGTGTGTGTGTCTGTGCGAGTGTAAAGGTCAGTACAAAGTAAAAGTACATATGAGGCAAACAAAAAGACAGGTTCACATCCCCGATAACGGGCTTACAATTTTTATACTTTTCTCAGCCTCAGCTTAAAGTTTAGTGTCCTGCAAAGAGCTTGAACGCAGCAATAAGTTCTGCTCGCCCTACATAATATACTTGTGTGTTACCGGGGATGACAGGGGCGTTGAAGGAGTGGAAGGAGTGGAGAGAAGATAGTATTCATCCTGAGTGTGTTTTCCGTTGAGCGGGGACACGTCAGCTGCTGTTTACCACAGTTACCTCGCGCTTCCTTTTACCAGTGTGCAAACCCGACAGCATGGGTTTGAATGGCACAAACATTTAAAGTTTAACACACACACACGCACGCACGCACGCACGCACACACGCGCGCGCGCACACACACACACACACTTTCTTACTTACTTTGTGGTAGTGAGTTTACTTCCACAGTGACAGCTTAATAACAGTGTGAAGGTTTATGGTTGGCAGTACAATCACACCTGCATTCTTTTCTATGTCTCTGCTTCTCTGCTGCTACTTTTAAAAACCCTGAGCCGTCTCTCTCATCATGGAATCCCAAAGCAACTGCCTCCTCTTCCTCTTCTCTCTCTGTCTTCTTCTGTGGTGTTATTTCTTGTAGCCAACCCCCCCACCCACAATCCCACTGCTCCTGCCCATATCTGCATGATTGTCTCAAGAACTTTTTTTTTTATTTGTCCTGTTGAAGCTTAAGTGTCGGTCGATGCCCAACTACATCTCCATCCAATCTCTTTGTTTCTCCCCCTCACTCTCTGGTGTTTATAAATGCTGTTAAAACTTTCCGTCGCTGCCTTTTAATCTTTGAATGTCTCTTGTGCAAAGTTCAGGATTACTCCTCGGATGTGACAGCAGTTCCTCATCACGTGTGATGCGGTAAACATAAGAAGAAGAAGAAAAGAAACAAAAGTTGAAGGGGTAAATAGAACACACTCCACACTTTCTACAGCTTACCGAATGAAAATACACATCAGTAGTGAATTAAAACATGTGATTATTTCTTTTGTATAGCTTTATAGAACTTACTTTTTAGTTAGTGAATTCGATTGGCTATTACAGTACCTGTTTAAGGTGAGGAGAGAAAGATAGACGTTGTAAAAGTAAATGGCAGCAATAGGGACAAGATGACCTAAAAGGAAGCAAATAAAGCACAAGCTGTGTTACGGTGACATGCAGCCATTGTTCTAAATGGAAGAGGTTGTCTTTACTCCTCACATTTATGAGAATACAAAAACACTTTAAATTCACTGACAATTGTTTGTTTTGAGTGATACTGTATATGTCAAGAAAATTACACTTTCTTCCAATATTATCCTTTTAGTTTTTTTTAAATATATAAATGGTCTATGGACAGGCCCGACATACTTGGACACAAAACTGCATTTTGTGCTGATAATCAGGATAAAATGCGATTTTGTGGCTTTAAATTATCCCCAAATGTTGCTGAAGTGCACTTTGCCAAAATTGTTATTAATGAATATGTGAATACTTTTTGACATATTTTCTTTGCACTTTGAAATTGGTGTGGGCCAAAAATTTTACAATTGGTGAATCAAAGTGCTTTCTTGAGCACATGAATTTGTTTGGCTGAAGACATACATAGAGAAGACAATAACACACTAATGGGCATGCACACGTACACACACTGACAAATGACGGATAATGCTCTTTTGACCATGAACTCCAAAATATGCTGAGCCAATGAACTAAGCCAACCGCTTTATATAATTATAGATTTACTGCTCTTTACGTCCCTGTGTGTGTGTGTGTGTGTGTGTGTGTGTGTGTGTGTGTGTGTGTGTGTGTGTGTGTGTATGTGTATGTGTGTGTGTGTGTGTGTGTGTGTGTGTGTGTTGGGATCTGACTTTTTCTCTGGCTTTTTCTTTTGACCTCAATTTACCTGCAGCTTGCTTCTAAATGCAGCGTCACCTTTCACGAACAGACCGACACACGCAAACGCACACGCACACACAGATGCACACTTAGACACACTTCTTTGCTTTTGCCAACGTGTGCACACACACAGCTCCTCTGTCTTAGTCACTCTTAATCACACACATCCACACACACAATTCTTCATATGAATAATACATTACAAAGTAAGAGCTGTCCTAAAGTGTAGAGAAAACCAGAGATGGCGTGAGATAGGGGGAATGTGTGTGTGTGTGTGTGTGTGTGTGTGTGTGACTAATGCCTCGTTTCCACCGAGTAGAGCGGGTCGGATCGGAGCGGCTCAGAGCGGGACAGCTCACTTTTAAGAATCTCGGTGTTGTTTCCACCGCCGACCCTACCCTTACTGGTAGGGCGGGGTTTAGGCTGGACTGCGATAGCCGCCGCCAGAAAGTGGGTCAAACTATCGGACTGTGGAACTGTGGTCAAGCCAGCGGTCTCTTTTTGCTTGGTCAAACCAGCCGCTTCTTTATTTATTCCCCCCGTGTTGAGAGCACAGAGACGGCTCGGTGCAACTGATAGAGACAGTGAGCGAGCAGCGCTGGCAGCTACGTGACATCGTAGCAGTGGGACACAGTGTAGCCAACTGATTCATTTAATGACGAGGAAAAACACCACACAATAAACAGTGCCGCGCTCACATTTTCGCCAAAACTCTCTTCACTCTAGCCGAGGTGACTACAAACGGCGGAAATGATTCAAACCAGCCGCTTCTTTATTTATTCCCCCCGTGTTGTTGTGAGCGTGTATTTTACTACTATCTATGGCGTAAACACACAGAGACCGCTCGGCGCAACTCATAGACACAGTGAGCGAACAAACAGTGCTGGCTGCGGCAGCTACGTGACTATGGGACACAGTGTAACCAACTGATTAATTTATTGACGAGGAAAAACACCACACAATAAACAGAGCTGTGCTCACATTTTCGCCAACACACAAGACTCTCTTCACTCTTGCCGAGATCTACACATGGCGGAAATGATTCTTTCGACCAATCAAATGACGGCAGTGTGTAGCTCCGCCTTCTCATGCATTTTCGGCCCGCTTTCAGGCGGCCAGTACCCCTACGGAGGAGTACTGAGATCGGGAGCGGCTCAGAGCGGTTAGGTGCGCTTAAACCGTACCCTACCCAACTTTTGGCAAATGAAAAGCCAAACTACCCGGACCGAACCGCTCCGATCCGACCCGCTCTACTCGGTGGAAACGAGGCATTAGATCATTAGACGACTGACTGATTTTTTGCACAAAGTTATACTGGACAGTGCTGGACTTTTCTCCCACTGTCTCTCTCTATGTCTCCCTGCATGTCTCTCTGTCTCAATATCTGAAGGTTGTCACATCGCATGTGCAAACTGATGAAAACTGTTTGTGTGTGTGTGTGTGTGGGTGCTACAACCTCTATGCCAACTTTAAACAGGTCCTCCCTTTTGGGTTGGTGATCGCCGGATTGTCTTCCACTTGTCAACTGTGGTAGTGTTTGTTACATTGAAACTTTGTCTGCTTAAGCACTATTCTCTGTTAGTGAATGTTAGATGTTAACAGCTATTCCGTTTATTTACTTGAGCTGTCGGGATCTTTTACAGTCTGGCGTTAAAACATCAGAGCAGTGGAATATCATTCTTGTAATTTTATACACCAATGCCATGGTGAATTACGTTGGTTGCCAAGATACAAGGCATTCGTACTCGTGAATGTTGGATGAAACACGAAAACCCAAAATGGCGGTGATGAAGAGTATCTTCAACCCTCGAGGAAGACAATATTTTGTAAGGATTGATTTCAATGAACATAGACAGCTGACACTGCAAGACAAGGACAGCAGCTTACTTTTGGTTAGTATTACATGCATGTTAGATGTTGCTCTTTTAAAGGATCTTGCCATGTTACGCCTACTTATCTACAAATGATGTGTACTTTATATTATTGCTGACAAATGTCCAATGTGTCCCAGAATTCTTACATTTTAATTGTGTCTCTGGTTACTTTTTCATGGAGCCATTCATTTCAAATAATTCTGGTATCATATAAAAATCAAACAAACTCTTGTTAAATGTATTTCATTGTAAATAGGTAAAACGTCACAGAAATAGTCAGGAAAGAAAATAAAGAAGCAGGAACATGCCCCAAAACAAGTTGTAGCAAGTCAGGCACCGATATAACTTAGAGTGTAAAAGTGTAATGGTTCAAACTGTGGAGTGTAAAGAAATGGCTGAGACCGTCCATATATCACTCTGGTACCAAACACGCTCCTACTGCCAAGTTCTGTCACCATCTGCTCCTGTACCAAACGCCATGGGGGGAATTTAATCTCTGTCTCACTTTGCCCCCGCCTTTGAAGCCTGCCCTGTTCGATATCTGTGTGTGTGTGTGTGTGTGTGTGTGTGTGTGTGTGTGTGTGTGTGTGTGTGTGTGTGTGTGTGTGTGTGTGTGTGTGTGTGTGTGTGTGTGTGTGTGTGTGTGTGTGTGTGTGTGTGTGTGTGTGTGTGTGTGTGTGTGTGTGTGTGTGTGTGTGTGTGTGTGTGTGTGTGTGTGTGCTTGATTGAGAGCCAGGGTAATTGTGTTTCCATTGTTGAGGTGACAACAACATGGCGGGCAACTTGTTTGCATATTGTTAATTTCCCCCTCTCGCTGTGAGAGGCTGTGCATCTCTGCATGGTTCTACCTAAATGGGGCCTACTTCCCTGTGTGTGTGTGTGTGTGTGTGTGTGTGTGTGTGTGTGTGTGTTTGTGTGTGTGTATCTGTTTCTGTGTGTCTGTGTGTGCGTGTGTGTCGTGCCAAGTCGAGAGGTCCCCGCACACTCGATTTGACAGGCCTGCTGACATTCTAGCATTTAGCCGTGCGTGTGTGTGCGTGTGTGTGTGTGTGTGTGTTTGGTATGAGTGACAAGGTGTGACACACTAGCATTTGTCTCCTAAATGCCAGAACAGAGAACTGACACCAAAGGGCAGAGACAGCGAGAGAGTAACGTCGGCACAGAGAGCTGGAAAAATGTAGGGAAAGAGCTGGAGATGGAGGGAAAATGGATTTGCTATGTCCTCACATTTAATTGGTTGTTCAGCATGGCGTCTATTGATATATTTTTTTTCAGAATCCAGGGAAAAACCTTTGCACTAATCTGCCTCTTAAAGTGTGACAGCCCCACACCTTTACTGTATACCAAGGTGTTTGTCTGGCTGTGGCACCTTACAGTTTGAGTGCCACAAATCCTTTTTTCACCTCGCAGTGCAGAAAAACCCCAAAACAAATCTCCATCTTTACAAGTGTGTTATTCACTCCTGCAGAAGAAGTCTTATTTTGTGACACAGGGGGAAACATATTCTGCCAGCAAGATCCCTATTTTGAGAGATCATTTCGACATATTTCAAATACAAATACTTTTCAGGTTTTTTGCACCGAGGCCTTCAGGTTGTTGCTCTCAGCAGCAGCAACAGAGCGGTCTGAAGTTTCTCTTTTGCACCTGTGCTCGTGTTTACTGCCGGTGGCAAGTTCCAGCCAACCACTAAATATAATAATCACACAAACAGTATGTTAGCAAAGTTGGCGTTTATTTATGTTAGCTGATCATAGAGTTCGACTTAAACGGCTCTTAGACACCCACACAGGCGTTCTGAATTATCCTGGCTGATTAGGCCGGTTAGAGTTGGCTGGAGCTAAGGATGGTAATTATGTCAGAAAGGTATGAAAGGTAATTATAATGGTGTAAAAAAATTCTCAGAAGCAACCTATGCAACAAGAAATAGAACAGCTGACAATCAAGCTGTCAATCAAGTGCATCTTGTAGATACACGCCCACACAGTCTGAACAGCACTAATCAGTCAACATAAGTGACAACTGTGTAGTGGCTTTGTGTATATACTGGTGTTAGTGTAACTAACAAACACCTCAGTACTTCTAACTGATGAGCCAGAGCTTCTGAATTAACTCACTGACTTGAGTGGTATATAGAGCATCAATATTTTAGATTCAGTCTTGTACCAAAAGGTAACCAAGTCATGTGGGGCCATGGTCAACTGAGAGCACTGATTTAACAGCTGTCATCAGAAGTGGGCTAACACGCTGTAGCTGCCGCAGAAGGCAAAAACATAGCCCCAGATCATATTTATTTAATAGCCTACCCAGATAAATATATAATGCAAAGTGTTGCTTTTTTTTTTGTTGCATAGCAGCAGACATACGTGAAAAAACACAGACATAGGAAAATCATGCACCACATCAGCGTTGCCAGGTTGAAATCTCTCAACTTCTTCAGCGACCTGCCAAATGTTCAAAAAGCAATCAAAATATTCAAGTGAGTTTTCAGTGAGCTGGGAATGTATGGCTAACGTGATCTGGTAAACCATTTCACATGCTATGGTCACTTATCTGTATAGGTTTAATTCATTTATTTTCACTGAACTGCAGCAGGGCAAATAACTCAAACATGGAACATATAATCAAAACATATCGATTTAAAACTTGAAATAGCACTTCACATTGCAGTTTTGTTGCGTTTTTTTTTTCTTTCTACAGAACCCTCACTGATCTCTTTCCTTTGAAATCCAAAACAAGTTGAGGAGCCCTTTGAACCGTGCTCTGTTACTGCTTTGTCAATAATACCTGCCTGTGTGTTGAACCGACTTAGACAGCAGGGCATTTAAAGGAGAATCTCTCAGAACTAAGCCTCGCAGCCAAGATGAGTGAATGCAGTCACTCTGCCTGGCACGCTGCTGACTCATTAAAACATTATTAACCCTGTCCAGTGGGGACCCAAACCAAGTAAATGCAGCCTCCTGCCCCCTGGGACCCATTCTCATTACAATATAATAGCACTAGTGTCATGTAGAGACTCTGCAGCAGACTCCACCCATGTTGAGCTGATTGTAAGAAAGAGATGCTTATACCTGTGATGAAATAATAGTATGTCAGTTGAACATAGCTTTATAGGATCAAATGTGTAGTTTCAGCAGCAACAGTGCACTTCTTTTGTTGTATTTTAAATTAAAATGAGAAATGTGTTTAAATTGTCGATCACCTTTTCCGGACCATAATTAAACATAACATAATTAATATGTCTCACTCACTTCTAAGGTCATGTGCTCAAATAAAAACTATAGGGTAAATAAATCCAAAATATTATATAATTTTTTATACATATAACATATAATATGTTGGATGTAAACGGTTATATTTTCATTGTCTTCTTAATGACATTTGCTGGGGATTCAGACACATTCCCTAACATGTATTGATGCACCTCTTTGTTCTTATGTCACTTTGACGTCTCCTGTCTTCTTCATTACAAATGGCTTAACCACACAAAAGGTCTTTCAAAGCAGGCCTTACAAACTTCAACTGTTTTCTAAGGATGTGATTAAACACA
>NC_137221.1:11397021-11422021 GCF_949987685.1 Ammodytes marinus
TTTTAAAAGCATAATGCTGAACACAGTCAAGTTCCAGCCTCTCAAATATGAGGTTATGCTCCTTTTAATTTGTCTCTTTTTACAGTGCAATGCATCTAATAGGACGGCTGGTCATAGAAAACAGGAAGCTATTGTGTTTGGCTTAAGGAAATTGAGATGAGCTTTTTTCACAATTGTCCTTTGTCTTTTTTGATTATTCGAGAAAGAAGGCAAATTACTCAATAATGGAACAATTACTAGTTGCAGCCCTTAAAAGCCCGTCAGAAAATAGGGTTTGCGGTATTAGATAACCATTAAAATGATGACACTTTAGATAACAGTCGACATGTTTTGTTTTTATATCAAATAGGTCCTGATGGAATTTATTATAGTCCCTCTGATTGCAACAGTAGGTGCTAACAGCAGGTTATTACTCTTGTGATTTTTACCAAGAGAAACACAGACATGGCTGGAAATACAATATCACTGGATGCATCTGTGATTTAATGAAAGAAAGAAAGAAAGAAAGAAAGAAAGAAAGAAAGAAAGAAAGAAAGAAAGAAAGAAAGAAAGAAAGAAAGAAAAAACGGAAGAGGCCATTTCAACCCACATAAGGAATCAATATGCTTTGAATATGTAAACATTTGCTTGGTGGTTTTTCTACAAATTCAGATTTTTGTTCTCTGGTCTTGGGATCATTGTGTTTGCAGAGCCATCCGTGTCAGTACAAAGTTATTGATTTTAAAAGAGGAGAAGAAGAGGGCGAACTAAGATGGTGATGGTCAACTAGGAAAGAGACCTAACAAAGTGATAGCCTGCATAGTGCAAAAGAATCAAACTAAAGTTATAGGAGGAAAGCAGGAGAAAAGAGTGAGACAGGGCAGAGAGGAAGACAGACAAAGACAAGAAAAATGGAGCTCTGTTAAGTCCGTGATGGATGCTATAGCTGCAGCAGTGCAACCTGGGATTGATTTGGTGATGGCTGTCTGTCTGTCAACAAGCCAAGCAGAGAGAGGAAATAGGTAGCGGTGGAAGTGAAGATTGATTGCTATGGTAACGGTGGGTAGTAATGATCAGTAAGTGTTTTGGGGGAAGCAGTGGCTGCTGTAGTTTCATCTTGCCTGATGGAGCTTATACTGTTTGTATCATCTCTGAAGTTTGAGCTATTTTCCCCTTTTGGTGACTGGAGGATTCATTATCAGGACAATTCATAGGCATTTCGGGAGCAATAAAACGTTACTGCCCCACCATTCAATATGTCGGCCGACGAGGACTTTACCTTACTCTACCGTTATAGCCAATAAACAGCTTTATTTTTCCATATCATTTTCTGCTGTTGATATACCTTTTAAAATAATATATCTTTATTATCATTCTATCATCTTTGATGCGTTTAATGGTACGGTGTGATTACAAGTTTCCATGCTGGGTTTCGCCGTGCCCTTTTACGTTGTGTAAAAAAGCACATTGAGTTGAAATGCAGATATCATAAAAAGTTGACATAAATTTTTACCGCTCATCTTATTTTATTTTCTTATTTTTTATTTTTTTAAAGACACACCGTCCTCATTGGAGGTTGACCTTGAAGTAGCTCACTGGTTTTTGATCCCTGCTGCTGGAGGGAACCTGCTGCTTTTCATTGGAAGTCATTGAATCCAGATATAAGTCACATGTGGGACAGCAGCAGGTGAATGCAGTTAAACCAGGTGCGTTGAAATGAATGCTCTGTGATGGGACCCACAGAGCTGAGAGGTCGACTTTAAAGAGTATCGCGTTTATTTGTCTTGCGTTAATAGGCAATTACATGCACTTGGCCGTGTTATAATGTTTCAAAACTTGCATTTTGGAAGAGCCACAATAACATGCTTACATAATACAACATACAATCATAATATACACAAATAAATGTAACTCAAAACATTACCAGTCCCGGAAGCAAAAGAAAATACAAAGACAGAAACATCTCTTTGACTTTCAATTTTGGATGATTCAAACGTGGGAAAGTATTGTGACCCAAACAAACAAAAAAAAAAAAAAAATGAATAATTGTTTTCAGCAAGTGGGGGCCCTGTTTATATTTTGAACTACTCACATGCAACTGCAGTAGAGTTAGCCTCTATACTCTCTGTATTCGTTTTTGTGTTTGCTGTATTTCGCTGGGAGCCTGCTGGAGCCCTGAGTTACATCTTGTATATTGAAAGAGAATTGAAACCATTGAAATTGGAGACAGAATATTGACAATATGTAAACCGCACATAGAGGGAAAACATATTTTTTACGGGAAAGGAGAGCTTTCAAAGAGTCAAACTGGATCGACCACACTAAGCTTTTCCTGTTGTTCTTTTTTTACCTTGTACAACCTGTAAATTCTGCCCTAGCGCATTTCGGCCTGCCCCTTAAATCTCTTGTATTTGTCCCTCAGATGCTCCGCTCAATCTTTTTCCTATCTCTGTCTCTCTTTTTTAATGTCTGATGTTATCTCAAGCCTACAGCAGGCTCTCCTCTCTTTATTTACAGCTTTTATGTTAATGATTATGGATTTTCTGCTGGCGATGTGATTTCCCTGCTAACTTTTCTGGCTGTTTCAGCACAAAAAATAAATCCTTGGGGTTTTTGGAGTGACATTGAGGGTTAAGAGGTGAGTTGTAAATGGGAGAGGTTGCATTAACATACGCAGCTGACAAGTTTTAGCATTAGAACAAATTAGGCAGACAATTATGCATAAAAGTAGGAAAAGGTTAACATTATGGCACTGTGAAAATTTGCAGCAGTACTAAGACTAGTTTTGTAATAAAAGGAAAATTACACACAAATAGTGAGTGGGATTTTAATATGAAGGAATGTAACATGTGCAACACTACAACATACTTACATTAAAAGCAGTGAGATTTATGAAATAAGGAAATGAATTAAAAGATAAAACTATGAATAAATAATGCGTACATTTGCAAAATTAAAGGAATTATTTTTCAATGCGGTCAAAGGTCATCAACATAGCAGTGCTTGATAAGAAGAGAAACAGATGGATGATGGTGGCACAGGCTGGACGAATATTTCCCCTGGCTTTTAAAGCACACTGACGGGAATCATGTGTCTAGGAATAAAATAACAGCGTGTGTGTGTGTGTGTGTGTGTGTGTGTGTGTGTGTGTGTGTGTGTGTGTGTGTGTGTGTGTGTGTGTGTGTGTGTGTGTGTGTGTGTGTGTGTGTGTGTGTGTGTGTGTGTGTGTGTGTGTGTGTGTGTGTGTGTGTGTGTGTGTGTGTGTGCGTTTTAAGAAAGCGAGCTGGCATGCTACCTTGTCTACTGTACCGACCCGCCCATCAAGGAGAGCGCTGTGGAAAATCCATCTGGATCATACACACACACACACACCTAATGACGTCACAGACACGCACACACACGCACAGACACACACACACACACACTCTGTGCAGAACCGTTTTATTTTTGTTTCTAAATTGGAAGTAAAAAGTTACACAGACTAAACTCACTGAACCGAGAGAGAGAGAGAGGGAGGGAGGGAGAGAGAGAGAGAGAGGGAGAGAGAGAGAGAGGGAGGGAAAGAGAGATGGAAGATGAGAAAATGAGACGGAAAGACAAAGATAAAAAGACGAGAAGGAAGAGACACACAGTCTTAAGGAAAGACAGATGACACACGTCGGAGAAGACAGAAAATGTTGTCTAACATTTGCTCATACACACACACAATCACATGCAGACAATCACATGCATACACACCTAATCAGTCTCTATAGGACCACCCCCATCTCTATCCCCCTCATACATAAATATCAAACTTTGTTATGCAGGTACAACTAATCCCCTATATATGTTATATGAGTGTGTGTGTGTGTGTCTGTGTGTGTGTGTGTGTGTGTGTGTGTGTGTGTGTGTGTGTGCGCGTACACTCAAGACTGGAGTGTGGGGTGTGTCTGTATGGTGGGGGGTGGTGGGGGGGATCTGGCACGGCATGGTAGTCATTTCCCTTCTAGACTCAACATCATATAGATACACACACACACACACACACACACACACACACACACACACACACACACACGGCAAGCGTTGGAATATCATTACGGTAAGAGCTGCAGTGAGCAGGCCTCTGACACAAGCGGCCCTTTGTTCGATTGCAGACACACACACACACACACACACACACACACACACACACACACACACACACAGACCCAGACTCAGGCCTTCCATATCGCCAATATAATTACAGCTATTACATCTGACTTAAATATAACTTTACATCTCGGTCTCTCTCTCTCTGTCTCTATGCGACTTACTGGATCTCCCTTCTTTTCCCTTTCTCCCTCTCTCCCTCTTTCTTACTCGTGAGTACCCATGTTGGAACCATGTATAACCATTTTTTGTATGTGCGTGCGTGTGTGTGTGTGGTGGCATAATGCTATATAAACATTACCTCAACTAACGAGCAGTAACTGGTCTGGCCCACATCTTGTACGTTTGTGTGTGTGTGTGTGTGTGTGTGTGTGTGTGCGTGCGTGCATGGTTTTGCTTAATGACCTTTGCAGTCAGTTTTTTGTTCGCAGAGCTTTTACTGTGAAACGAGGGAAAAATTGTCTCTCTCTCTCTCTCTCGTTCCCCTCAGCGATGCATCGAGCGAGGGATGTTGAAAGAATGAAAGATGAGTGGATAAAAGAAGGTAGTGGGATAATGGATGGACAGTTTATTTTCCACCCGGAAATTCTTCCCACTCAGAAGTCAACATTTTATTTACTGTTCAAGTCCTTGTTTTTTTTTAAAAACTTTGCATAAAAAGTGAAAAAATATGTTTTTTTAGTCAATCAAGGGAAATCACTAATTAATCATTAATCAATTGTTTGTTCAAATAATTCCTCAAGATAAAATAATCACAAACATGCTGACTCCAGAAACATCGACAAATTGAGGGCTGAGAAATTGGGATTGGCACTGAATCCTTTTTAATTTTAAATTTTTACACTTTATAAACAAAACAGTGCATTCATTAATGTCTAATGTGTCCAATTAGATAGCATTGGTTCCATTTTGTTTAAGCTGTCCCGACTACATTTTCTATGCTTCTAAAAAACACAAAGAAAACACCACTTCTGTTGAGATTTGAAATTAAATTGTTCAAGTGTCCAGGAGACTTGTATAAAGTTTGATATTACAGCAGCATTTAAAGTCTAAACCTATAGGATTGCTTTTGTCTGGGAAATTATAAAAACTTCAAATTTCCATTAGTAACTTTATTTGATCTGGTATTACCGTTGACATCAATCTCTTTGTTTGTTCTTCAAGAGAAACCTGAGAACAAAAATAAATAAATAATGCGTTCAGCAAAAAGAAAATTCACACCGGCAGAAACAAATAGGATCATTAAAAGCAATTACAATGGGTCATAAAAAACATCACATATTGACGAAGCTTAAAATTTCCAATCGGTAAAACATTGTTCTTGTTAAATGTCAGTTTGCCTGTGTCTGCCTGCGCCTGTTTTAAAGCCTACATGACACCATTAACCACGATTAGTCAGCAGCAGTGCAAATAGTCGACCCATGTCCCCGGTCTGCTGAACTGACCAGCAGAGATGTGTAGGGTTATATTCAGTACACCTTGCAGGACATATTAGAACTTGTGTTTCTTAGTAAGAGTGAGACATCCTCAACAACAAAAGGCCTTTGTGGTGGGTCAAGCATGCTGGTTACAGGTTCAAAGTTCAGATTACACTGTCACCGCGGCCAGTTTAAAGCGGGGACCGACACAACCACACACACACACACACACACACACACACACACACACACACACACACACACACACACTGCACAGAGAGGACTGAGAACCAACAGCAGTTTGAGCAGCAGCAGCTGCAGCAGCAACCGCCCTCCCTGCTTCTACTTAAAAAGAAACTTATGTCTTGGCTGTAACCCTCCCTAAATCCTTGATATTTAAACATCTCCCAGGCCTTTTTTTTCAAAAAGCCATTTAGGCATCAAAAGAAAAGGGAAGGGATTAAACTGCAGCAGTGTAACAAGCCCAAAAAGACAAGACTTCACTCATTATCATTTCTGCTGCTGAGACACTTTGCCAACTAGTAGCCATGACATCTGATGGTTTCTTCCAGACCGCCACACATATGTATGTTGTTACGTCCAATGTTATTGGCCTGTTGTCTGCAACTTGATCGACAGTCAATCTCTCTCTCTCTCTCTCTTGTGTGTGTGTGCGTGCGTGCGTGCGTGTGTGTGTGTGTGTGTGTGTGTGTGTGTGTGTGTGTGTGTGTGTGTGTGTGTGTGTGTGTGTGTGTGTGTGTGTGTGTGTGTGTGTGTGTGTGTGTGTGTGTGTGTGTGTGTGTGTGCGTGTGCGTGTGTGTGTGTTTGTTTGTGACAAATGAGTAGCCGGAGTGTAAAGGAGGGGGCGAGGGTAGAGCATGGGTGGGGTTGATAATGGAAAACAGTCATAATGCACCCGCATAAACACTGGCACAGACGTAATTGTATGTATACGGTATAGAAACTGTTAATGAATAATGTATCAACATGAACTGTTTGCTAATAGAAACACTTGCTTTGGCACTTTGTCCATCCTTAACAGTGGGAGAAAACCTCCTCTGCAAGCTAAAAATACCCTGTGTTTTATGAAAAGCTTAACGTTTCGATTGGCAGCTTATTTGCACTTGCACATTTGCACTTTACTGAATTAATCAAATCTTTCAAAACATGTATTTCCTCCACACAATCCATGCAGTTAGAGAGCTGCTTTTGAAAATACCTCAGTACTGTGTAGGCGTTTTCATCATACTGTTTATGTTTATGCGATTGTTTGCTTGTAGATAATCATATTTTATTGAAGTTCAGTAAATTGTCTCCAGCGCTTCGGCTTATTTTTTGCTCCGAGCTATTTATTTAAGCAAATTAAAAACACACACATACGCCGATTCAGTATAGGAGAGCAACAACTGTGATACGTTATTTTCTATATGTAACAGGTGTGTGTTTTGTTTGTGTGTTGTATTTATCTGTGTGTGTGGGCAGCACACAGGGCACAATGATATAAAAGATACAAAGACTTTGTTACGTAGATATGGATAATATTATGGAGAAATAACTGCATCCAGTATATTAACATCAAATGAATCCCTTTGTCTGTAACATCTGTGTCTCTTATTTCTGTTTCTTTCTCTTTCTTCTTCTCTTGACTTTTCCCTTCCTATCAACTCTGTGAAAAAGGAGGTGATTTATTGGAGTTGATTTAGTCATTTGTGTATTACCAACAGATCTTTGTGCCACTCGGTTCGCTTTGAACATAATGTGCTCTTGGTTGTACATATTGTAGATTATTCTCTCTCTCTTTCTTTCTTCTCCTTCCTGTCTTCCCCTCTTCTCTGAGGCTATATCACTGTTTCTCAATCCTTTATTGCAAACATTTAGAAGGGACAGCAGGCAAACTTTTCAGACATTCACTTTAAACCAAAAAAAATCCTGGTGAAGCAATTCTTGATGCCAACAAAAAAAACACAAACAATCTGCACTGATGCATGTCTTGAAGAGAGCATGCATTAAAATGCCAATTTTGCTTTCAAATCTCTGCCTCTCCATCTCTTTTGTAAAACAAGATTTCCTGATACAATGATCCCCTTTTTTATTCTTTCTTTCTTTTCTTTCTTTCTTTTCTTTTAATCTCTTAATGCGTCCACTTCTCTGTTTCTTGTGCTGTTGTTTTTAAATCCAAAAAAAGGGCTCTTTCCTGATTTATTTTAATGTTATTTATCCAGGTGGGTGATGACATGGGTCATTTATGTAATTGCTCTGTCCTGTACAAACAACACACACACACACACACACACACACACACACACACACACACACACACACACACACACACACACACACACACACACACACACACACACACACATACACACGCCAACAAGACCAACAGTGGACTGTCGGCCTACATCCACCAAATGTGGAGGAACGTCCACTGTAAAATCGGTAGTGCCCTGTTGGTGTGAGTGTTTTACGACACCCAGGTCCACTTTCATGCCACACACACACACACACACACACACACACACACACACACACACACACACACACACACACACACACACACATACACACGCCAACAAGACCAACAGTGGACTGTCGGCCTACATCCACCAAATGTGGAGGAACGTCCACTGTAAGATCGGTAGTGCCCTGTTGGTGTGAGTGTTTTACGACACCCAGGTCCACTTTCATGCCACACACACACACACACACACACACACACACACACACACACACACACACACACACACACACACACACACACACACACACACACACACACACACACACACACACACACACACACACACCTATTTTTACACCTTTTTTTGTGGCACCAATCTCCCATCATGTTCCAACAGTGCTCTGATTAGACCACATTTAATTGCCACATGACAAGGAGCGGAGAGCCCTCTGTGTGATCTGTATTATTATTTGTTTTTAAGTTTCTCTTTCGTCCCAACTCAGGGGAAAAGTAGAGTTCTACTCCATAATTCATGAGCGGGCCGGTGTGTGTACTTTCGATGTCATTAAATTAGAGAAACGAGTAGCAAATTAGGGTGAACTAGTTAGAAATAAGTTGGACGGACATGGGCAGCCAGAGTTTGTCAGCAGGGGGTCCAACAGGCGCTCTGCATATGCATGAATCCACACAGCTGGCGGGCCACAGCCAGCAACCCAATCTGCATGCTTCAAGTTTTGTATTTGCAAATTGGTGCGAGACAGTCAAATTGGTCAGGTATATCCCAATATAAACAGCTTTTTAATTAGAGGGGCTAGTTTGTATGATAAAGAAAGCATGTATGTAATTATGTTCATACCACTTTTTCTTCACACAGTTCACAAAATAAACAAAAATAGCCCTCATCATCCTTTAATCCATCTCTAAAAATGTATGTAAATTTGACTGCGGCAAATGCATTTTATCGTGTTGATTTACTATTAAGGAGGAAGAGTAAAGAGTGATTTGTAGGCTGATGTCAAAGCCCAAGCAAGCTAAGCACAGACAAAGACCTAGATTGATTTATTCACTGAATTAATCCATTATTTTACCTGTGAAATAGCGTAGTGTTGAAAGGCATGGAGGACTTTGCTGTGTTTTAAGTTAGACTAAAACTAAACACAGTATATAGTGCCTGTGATTAAAAGAAATAAAAAATAAGGCGTACTTTTAGCAGTAAAAGCAGTAGAATGATATGTATACATCTGTGAATGTGTGTTCACAGCTCCTTCTTGTCATATCTACAATCCAGGATATCCAAACAGCTACTGTATTTGCTTTGCAATGAAATGGAAGAGATGTGTTAGTTTCTATCGGATTTGACGCTTTTGCTGCAGTTGTAATATGGGCTAAGGCCAACAACAAAATACTGCAGGTTCTTGTAAAATGAGTTGGAAAAATATAATTTTGCCAAAAATTTGAATGAAGTCCTTGAGGAACTAATTTGCAGTCAGCTGTGAACAAAGATATATGATAATGTTTGTTTACTGTGAATGCTTCTCTGCAGGGAGCACTGTTTAACACACACACCATCTGGACTTCCTCAAACACAGCATCAATCTGAGTTCCTGAACATTGGTGTGTGTGTGTGTGTGTGTGTGTGTGTGTGTGTGTGTGTGTGTGTTTAGGTACATTTGCGTGAGTTCAATTGCCTGCACTTCAATTGCCTGCACTTACGTGTTTGTGAGTATGTGTGTGTGTGTGTGTGTATTAGCTATATTTATTTATTTTTGTTAGAAAATTCCAGGTGTTTTGTGTGCATGTGTGTGAGTTATTTTTTTTAGGTGGGTGCGTAAAAGTGGACTTGATGCGACCAAAAAACCAAGAAGACAACTGTCCATATTTATGAAAATATCCAACTGTGTAAACTCAACAGCTTTCGGTCTCCTATGAAACCAATCCCTACCATTAACATGGGTCACAGTGTGTCAATGGGTTGCTGGCTCCCAAATGGAATTTCAGTTTGATCAATAGGCTGGGTTATTTGTGAACGTACCCAGCAGTGTTTTTCAGTCGTCACCACTTTGTGTCTGGTAGCAGCACGGACCGACTGCAGCATAATACATTCTTTAGGCGATAAAGTATTTAACGTGAAAGCTAGGTTGAAGAGGAAGATTTGCTGTAATCTACTTTTGATTAGATTGTGGACTGAAGGGGTTATGGCCACTGTCTCCAACGGTTGCCCACATCAACAGTCTACAGCAATTAATATTAATTTACTGTTCTTTCCATTTGCACTAATTCCATCTTTTAACCCACTTCCCTAACCTGCATTACCTCACTGTTAAGATTCTCTCTGACGTTATTGATAATGCACATTATGCCACTCTCTCCCCTTGCACACTGCCGCAGCAGCAGGTAATCAAATCTTCCATTTCCATTTTCCCATGGCATTCTCTACTTATTATTTCAGGGCTACACCCATTACAGCCTTCACATCCATCCATTCACTTGTCAGAGCGCGACTGTTTGCCCAGTGATTCACTCCCTCTTAGCTGAGAGCCAGGGTATTACTTAATACAGAGTTGGGCCCAGTGTTAGTTGAGATTATATTTTTTTGCACTCTATAAACATAAGTTTATTAAACAGTCAGTTAGTTAAACAGTCAATAAGTCAGTCACCCAGTCAATCAACTAGTCATCCAATTATGAATCCAGTCACCGTGCCAACCATTCAGTCATCCAGCCAAAGTGGTCAGTTAGCCAGAGGAACAACCAGCCAAACAGTTTGCCATGCAAACCAAATAGTAAATTACCCATTCAGCTGGGCAGCCAAATGGCCAGCAAAGTTGGACGGACAGACAGACAGACAGACAGACAGACAGACAGAAGTGTAATTAGTGATAAGTGATTAGGATGTTTCAGTGATTTAAGGGGAACAACTGCATTCTGCAATTAGTGCATCTCTCTTTCCCTCTCTATTTCTCCACTCCCCCTGTTTCAATACTTTCTGCTCTCCAGTTACAGCTAGTGAGCGTGTGTGTGTGTTTGCGTGTGTGTGTGCGCTTGCAAGGCCATAGCACATCACTCTCTCTCTCACACACACGCACGCACGCACGCATACACAAAACACAAACATTAGGATTCTGCTCTTTGCTGCACTTAGAGAAACTTCCATGGAGAATCCATTAGCGGGCCTAAAAGCACTCAGGCTAATTATAAATACAAATTCACTGATGTTCTCAGATGCAGCGTTCAGATGTACGGAAAAAAAAGTAGTTTTTTTCCAAAAATATAATGAAATATTTTCTCTTTTTTGATTTAATACAACATTTTTGAATTTGCTCTACATATATTTGAATGATTTTACAAAGATACATTTTGACATCTACTGAGCACTGATGCCATGGTGTAAAGTAGAGTGTAAAGTGTAAATAGAAAGCCATTATCTAGAACAATGAAAGTAACTGTTCTACTTGATACTTTAGAATGGGACCAGGATGAATTCATTGTGTAACAAAGTGACTGTACATGCATCACACTTTTTTTTCTTGAATTAAATTATACATTAAATGGCTATTTATTTAACTAATCAAATGCTCAGTGGTTTACAAACTCCCCTGACATTTAGCTTAAATGTGGGAGGACGTTTGTGTTTTTGTGGCTGTGTATTTACTGCATTCTTGATACAAGCTGTTGATTTAGCAGCAAGAACAGTAATAATTGCTGGATTCATTTTACGTGATTCGTTATCCAGTATGGCAAATCAATAAACCACCCACGGTATATAACGAGTCTAAGTGAGGTAATAGTCAGGGTCCTTTTTACCTTTAAGGCCTTTTATACAAATATGTAGCCTCACCCTTTTACCCCCAAGCTTTTTCTCGCTTCCTCTCTCCCATTGCTCTCTCCATTTTTCTATTCTCCAACCATGCTATTCTGTGAACCTCTTAACCCCATAGAGAAATGGGGAATGGCTGGATATTGGGTTTCTTTTTGCTAATGGGACAAGTTCAAAATTGGGCCATCAGAAAATTGCTTCTTCTTTTTTTATTGGTGCCTTACGGAAGTCTTCAATTTCCTTTATTATTTTTTCTAAATCGGGGGTAAAATCTGGTGACCTCGAAAGAGGAAAGACGAAAGCTTGAGGATCTTGACTCCAACATTCACACTTTTATTTATTTATTTTTAGAAACGAGGCAAAAGAAGAAGGTGTCTATGATTTTGGCTGTAAATGTCAAGAAGTTCCGAGCAATTATTTTGTTTTTCCTACTCAGTTGCCGTCAACAAGTATGAGTGACATTTGCACTGGCAAGGATTTCAGAATTGTAAATAGTCATCATCTACATTCATTATCTCTAACACGTAAAGCAGCCTTTCCATAAAATACAAATGATTGCCTCAGAGCACTCACGCCTCTGAAATCCTTCTGGAATAATATGTTGTAAAGACTTCATATAAACAGTGTATGGCTAATTCAGGAGCAGCTACTTTTCCGTTGCCTCGTAATGTAACCATAAGAGTTAATCTCTAGGTTACAAGGTTGTGTCATGATTTGGAGGGGACATTTTGGTCATTTATTGAAACAGTCTCGGCTCAGGGAAACAGTTCTGGTCTGAGGGATCTTGCCATATTTACCAAAAACCTCCACACAGCGGTGAGGACAAACGTCCCCTTTCTCTGTCTAGACACGATAGTCTAAATACTTTGTGTGGTCGATGGGAAAATAAGACTCAGAGACAACAGTGGCAGCAGATTTGTCCCTTACACAGCTGTTGTAATGGAACTAAAGTGTCCCTTCATGAAAGAGCTTAATACTTATTATTTAGAGGAGATGGCGGCTGCAGAGATAACCGGAAAAGAGGACTTGTGACAAAAAACCTGATGCATATTCATCACTTGGAGCACATGGTCTGACCTTTTAAACCAGCAGCCATCCACAAGGCTTTTCTATCCACTCTTTCTCTCTGTCATATTAGGGCAATAACAAGATAATGTTGTTATATGTCATACAAATGAATTACAGAAATGACTAAAGCCATTTGTGATCAGACCTCTTCTGTGTCTGTTGATGAGGAGGACGGAACCATTATCATTGCATTGCAATGACAGACATACACACAGACACAGACACACACAGACACACACACACACACACACACACACACACACACACACTCACATTCACACTCACACAGACAAACATTCATATATGATGATATGATAACTATAAAAACAGCTGTCAGAGGAATCAAGAGGATCAATGTGAAGGATTCATTACAGGGAATGGCAGGGTTTTTATGTGCGTTTATATGCAGTATGCCATCATGCCAGCGTGTGTGCGCGCGCGTGTGTGTGTGTGTGCGTGTGTGTGTGGTGTAATGTGTGTCTTTGTGTATGTCACTGGTAGGTCAATGAGAGGCCAAAAGTGTCAAAACTGTCAGGAGATTCTTTATCATAATCCTTATGCGAGGGAGAAAGATCAGAACAGCAATCATTCTCCAGAGAGAGAGAGAGAGAGAGAGAGAGGAGAGAGAGAGAGAGAGAGAGAGAGAGAGAGAGAGAGAGAGAGAGAGAGAGAGAGAGAGAGAGAGAGAGAGAGAGAGAGAGAGAGAGAGAGAGAGAGAGAGAGAGAGAGAGAGAGAGAGAGAGAGGAGAGAGAGAGAGAGAGAGAGAAGAGAGAGAGAGAGAGAGAGAGAGAGAGAGAGAGAGAGAGAGAGAGAGAGAGAGAGAGAGAGAGAGAAGGCAAAGGAAAAGGTTAAAGGAGACTAAGAAATGCAAAGTCATAATTGGGCCATAAAGAATATTGTTCGCAGTAAATGATCCACATAATGTGATGAATCAGCAGCTCTTGGATCCTATCATGAGTAAGCAGTTTTCTGGGATGGCAATCCATGTCACTCATGGATAGACACACAGGACTAAAGGTCAGAGTAGAAGCGACTGGCAGAATTTGGCACATACGTTTGTCCATGCAGGCTGCACTCTTGGCTGTGTGTGTCTGTGTGTTTGTGTGTGTGTGTGTCTGTGTGTGTGTCTTTGTGTATGTGTGCCTGCCCTTTATGGAGCAGAAAAATGGTTGATGGAAAGCATTAGGATAACACTGCATAGCACTACTTTAAAACATTGGACGGCCACCATCATATTAAGTGGTGGTAGGAGTCGATAGGAGTTGAACTGACTAGAGGCAATTTTGTTTGTGGACCCAGATGAATGACCTCCTGAGTGTGAGCAGTTTATTTACTCCCCAACACAACTGAAAAATATTTTTTTCCGCTCCAAAAGACTTGAATCTCTTACAGCAATAATGAAAAGTTTTTTCTCGAGACCTGATCTTCATCACTGCAGGTTGTACCGAGGTCTCACCTCTGTATCACTATATCTTCTTTGGGGCATGGCTGGTGGCGACTGAGCATGTCTTCTGATTTGAATTCAATTTTAAAGTTTATTTTTTACTCCTGGTGGCATATACATAGTTGCACATAAAACTTTCCAGTTTGACCTGACTTGTTCTGTACAACAAACAGGTTATCATTTCAGTTTAGCATTGCTTTTAAACGTGGAGTGTTTAATATCTGAATATTTAGTGGTAAGTTCTATGATGCAACGCTCCCTGCGTCACCCCACCGCTTTTCGAATAATAACAGAAGCTACGGTGGTCTTCAAGGACAATAATCTAGTTACTAAAGATGGCATCATCCACCACTGCCTCAAGATTGTTTCACAATATCGTGATGAGATGAAGATGTGTTTAGTTATTTATTATATAGTACTACTTCTTCATCTTCCAACAGGTGCATTTCCCCAGGACACCCACTTTAAAAATCAAGTTTGTCCATTCTGTGCTACTGTAGAATCATGGCAGTGCAAAATGGCGGCCTCCATGGTGTATAATAATACATGATTTAAAACACACTTGTGAATATTATATTCCATTTCTACCAGGTCTGTAATGAAAAAATCCCAGTAAATTCTACAGACTTTTAGTTTTGGCATCATGTTTTCGTCCCTGTAGTTGTTGGAAGTGTTTTTGACTTTGCACCGATTGTGTATTTGCAGCACGTTTCTCCCGATGGAAATGTTGTGGGGGCTTAGTAGCACGTTTACCTTTGTGGGCAAGAGCACGGATAGCAATTAAATATCAACACACAGCTAAGAGTAAATGCATCCAAGAAGCATTAGAGAAAGACAAATTGATGGTACATGTTATCTTTCTCCTCACAAATGTAATTACAACAGTGGAAATAACCATGGAAAGGGTCTTATCCATGGATACATCAATTATCCTTCCCCCCCTGTGATCATAGCAACAGAAATTACCACAGATTTCAACTATAGGGTCACATAAAAAGGTAAATCAAGCTGTGTATCAGAGTTTCTGGACTAACCCACTAAGACAGGACAATCCAGTTGTCTGTAACATGGATGAGATGTTTAGATGGATATACTTGTGAATAGGATACTCCAGCTAAGCACGGTGTAAAAAAAAAAACTCAATTAGTTTTCAAAGTTTATGGTGTGAAAGCTGACTTGACACTAGCACAGAAATGCCTCCTGGACATGAATAATTCATTAGAAGAGTAAGTAAACCATTTGGGACTCTTTATGGTCTAATGCAGACCTGGCTGGCATCCCCCCCTACCAGCCCCTCAAGTCGGGGAGTCTTTGTCCCTTACCATATTGGGTTTTGATGTCACACAACAACTCCATCTGGATACATTTTTTTTTGGAGGCAGCCATTTTGCAGCTCTCCATGGCAAACATTTCACCCATATTCTATTTTGGTACAGGAGAGATTTCAGCCCATGTGATTGGGACGCCAACAAGCGTGCTGTGACTGGTAATTACAGCATGTCAGAGGGTTCAAACTTTTTTTTTTTCAGTGGACTCAACAGGTAATCATTATGTTATACCGCACTCATTTATTTAAGGTTTCAGGAGAGGAAGTAGTCCAGGTTCTGCTGTACAGGTGAAATCTAGTATGCATTGCTGTGCGTTTTTTCCTGGTTCCATATTAAAGGTTGCTACGAGGAACTTTTAAATATTTTTCCTCTGATGATCATAAATGACATGTTACAGTAAACGAGACCATCAGTGCAATGAATGCTATTTTTATATAGTTTTTCTTAATGCCTTTGTAATGGGTACGCTCACCCAGGAACAACAGCTGGAGTTGTAATAACACTACCGCTCTTGTCCAAAGGGGGTGCAAGAATGACCACAAACTGAAAGTACCTCGGAGCACCTTTAATGTCACTTTTCATACCTACTGTTTTTATTGTAGTTTTGCCTCTCTTCTTCTCATTTCTCTATCTTTCTGTACTCATCCCACATTATACCCTTCTTTCAATCTCACTTCCATTTCTTCCCAGCCTTCCTCCATCCATCTATCAATTCACTCTTCCCTCTGGTGTTTCACTCACTCACTTGCTCACCATCCTTCCCTCCACTTGCATATGCTGTGAATCAGACTAGGTTTCCCAATGGGAAACTGCTCTGAATAATATCTTCAATTTTTCATAGCTCATCTCTGCCGCTCGTTTTACCCTCAATTTGTTGCCCAGAGCCAAAAGGCAACATGGGATTCGTGAAACGTGCACACACCACAGAAAACGCGATTATTGCCTATCCATCTCTCTTTCTCTCTCTCTCTCTCGCTCTAGTTTCCGTCCCTGTTTTTGCCTCCCTTCCAATGTCTTTTCATATCATTTTTTTCTCTCTCCCTCGTCTTGATTCATGTCATCACTCCTTCTTTCACCACTTCAATGTCTCCTTTTCTCTTCATCTATATTTCAGTCCCTCATGCTCAGAGGTAATTCTCTCCCTCCTCTCCCGAGCCTTAGTCATCACCCCGCTTTTCTCTTGCTTTCTCACACAAACACATACAGTGTACACACTCACATTGACATGCACAAAATCCAGTCCGAATATCAGTGTCACTGTCACCGCCTCTGAAGAATAAAGAGGGCGATAGCATTTTGAGTGAGCCGGTGGAATGAGAGAAGAAAAGAATAGATAGGAATGAAGAGGAGAGAGAAAATGAGCCAAGAAGGGATCCACACACCACTTTATTTAAACACACACTGCATGTTACTGTACACAAGCTCAAAATGATGCCAAGGTTTTAATCATTTTGCAAAAACAAATGAAGCGATAAGCGGGGCATTGTATTGAATGGATGCAAATTAGCAGGCAATATTAGATTTGATTAACCCCCAATTTAATCAAAGCAGATCTGTCTGGGGAAATGTACCATTTCAATTGACTTTAATTACGTTGTGTATGAAGTGAAAAGATAACTACAGGGGGATTTAAACAGGGAAAACAGCGCAGAATGAAGATGGCTCAAACTTAACACTCAAAGGAACTTTTCAACAGTACAACTCTGTCTTGGAGGCCAAGAGGAGTTCTGTTTTCCTTCTTCTTTTTCCGCCGCCTTTTAAATTTCATAAAGTTAAACAATTCAAGAGCATTTGCTGTTAGCCAGGGATGTGCAGAGGCAAAAGAAAAAAATCTGATAGAATTACATGCATATGTTGTCCTTCAGAAACTGTTTTGACACTGCTTGTTTTGCATGAATAATGTATTGTATTCAACTTTTTTTTTTGTTCTTTCATTTTGCTCTTGAATGCAAGCCTGCTGTTAACAGACCAACAATTTTCCTGCTTATCAAAATGTCTTGATTTTCGAATGTTGCTCAATTAAAGCCAACCTTGTAACATGTGCATTTACTATACGATCTTTCTAAATAAGACTTAGTCATTTTCACATTAAAATACACATGCACCGGCACTCCAGTAAGGAAATGAAACATACAAGTAGAGGCACACACCAACCAAAACCGTACCCCCCCCCCCCCCCCCCACACACACACACACACACACACACAATGATGTCATAAAAATGAAAAAGATGGCCCAAAGACAAGATAGAGTTATGGGAAATAAATGAGAAGAGAATAGGGATTACTACACACACACACACTGGGGAGAAAAGATAAATGAACATCATGTGTCGTCATAGACAGTTTACCCAAGTGACATTAGCTAAGATGATGGATGAGTGCGGTTTATACACAAAAACATGTCTTTGTGTGAGTGTTTTTGTGTAAAACAGACTGAGACAAATGTGTGTGTGTTTCTGGTCTGTGAACGTGCAAATATGTATTTATTTTTTTCGCATGTGACCAAATCTTTTCATGCTTGTGCACATGTCAAAGACCAGACCCACTAATCATTTGTGTTTTTTGCATTTAGGCTTTTCTCTCCTTTTTATTATACAACAACTCCATCCCTTCTTCCCTTTTCCCCCATGTTTATGCTGTTGTTCTGAACATTATTGTTGTCGCAAAGTCTTATGTACAATGATTTGGTGGAAGAGCGAAATTATTTTTAGAAGTCCAGTCTGAAATCATTCATCATCTCAAAACATTGTGTTATGCTGAAGTTTAATTTAACACTGCAGCGTATGCACATACTATATACATGTGTGTGTCTCCTACTGTAATGTATATTTTATTAAACCAGGTTAGCTCAGTGGTGGGCTTATAAGATACAACTGAGACAAGTAAAAGAACTGAAAGCAGCAGTAATAAATCTTTATTTGGTGAATTTATTGCCTTTTGGGGAAGGGGAGGAGTTTTTTTCTGCTGAAATATCACAGCTGCAGCTGAGCTCAACAGTTGAAAATCGTCACTGATTCCAGATGACAACAGGGACAGGTGGGTTAGGAGGCAGAAGAAACTCTTTTCCTAGACACTGGGCTCACTCTGACCTGAAGTCTGCTGAGAGATCTGATTAGTAATAGCTGGCTGTTTGTAGTAATTATGATTTAGTGTAAAATGACAGGATGTAAAAACACGTGTGTGTGTGTGTGTGTGTGTGTGTGTGTGTGTGTGTGTGTGTGTGTGTGTGTGTGTGTGTGTGTGTGTGTGTGTGTGTGTGTGTGTGTGTGTGTGTGTGTGTGTGTGTGTGTGTGTGTGTGTGTGTGTGTGTGTGTGCATGCATGCGTGTGTGTGTGTGTGAGCAGAATGGAATACATTATGGCCACTGAAGCAGTATCACGTGGGTGAGGATGGTTTGATTTTCATAATTATCTCCATGGAATTTTCTTTGATAGAAATTGAACAAAAATGTTAATTAGAATTTGATATGTTTAAACAACACATACACTAATGGAGGAGGAGGGGTGCTAATGTACATTAATAAAAAAGTGGAGGACGAAGCAGAAGACAAACCTGGCTTGGCTGTAGGGCACAAGGGGAGTATACACTAGACTAGGGTTAACCCAGCAATGTGCATGGTTTAGCTTGGAGTTCTTCATTAAGAACTACAGGCCAACGACAGCCTTTCAGCGGCCAGCAGTCCCACTGCAATTATTTTCTTCAGAAAGTGCATTCTTTACTTTATTTCACAGTTCAATTAAGTTGCTGCAATCACAAGAGACAAAAAACAAAAGCAGAGGAAGTGGTATCCTTACCTTTGCTCCCTCCCTACTTCGTATTGAACCCACTACATCCTACAATTCCCATGATGCCCTCAGTGGCAACTGTGATGACATCACCAGACTTGTTTTAAAACTTCTCCAGAGCCACAGAAGGCATAGTTCTTACGACGTTAATTCTATGAAAATGTGTATAAATAATCATTTGTGCTGATTTTTCAGTTAAACATTAATTTATTGTTCTCACTTTCTTTTAAACATGGATATTATTGATTAATGACTTTCTGATATGATTTTACTTGCTAAAAGCGTTTTTGTATAAGTCTGTGGACACATTATCCATATTTAATGCTGGATGATTTATATCATATAACAGTTATTACAACTGCCTGTTGCGGGCAAGCCTGTGTGTGTGTGTGTGTGTGTGTGTGTGTGTGTGTGTGTGTGTGTGTGTGTGTGTGTGTGTGTGTGTGTGTGTGTGTGTGTGTGTGTGTGTGTGTGCGCGTGTGTATTTGTTAAACCTCTATTCAATCATAAGTAGTGACCACATGTTGTTCTGATAAATTGCTCATTCAGCTGTGTTTCTCTTCTTCAATGAAAGTATTTTGATAACACAAAATTGTTATGCTGCCAAAAAAATAAAAAAAAATAAAATAAAAATAATTATTTATTTTTCCTCAAACAAAATCTCATTGTTGATGATGTTCACAGATAATATTACGATCAATTTTGTGGATTAAACAACACAGAAGGCTGTTTGGGCTTTTCAATAAAGCTGAATTATAATTCACTGTAGTCAGTGCCAACAATTCTAATGAGGAAAATATGTCCCTGTCCCCTAAAACTGACACTGGTGAAGAACATTGAATAAACTGTCGAGGATCAAGAGGAAAACATGTCAAGTCTTGTTTAGGGTGACTTAACCTTTGAAAACATCTGATCGTCCCCACTTCTACGCCTCATCGTCATTAGTTTACAATATGTTGTCAGTATGTGTAGAACAAATGAAAAGTGCTGCCGAAGAAAAAAAAAATTGCTAAGTGAAAAAAATAAAACGTATGGAAAGCTGGAGTTAATCCCCCACAGAAATGGGTTTGATAGCAATGTGTAAAAGTAGACACTGGTAGCGTGTAGACAGTTGGCACCATGGAACAGACAAAGACAGAGAGAGAGAGAGAGAGCGCAACACATTGAAAGAGGGAGAGAGACACACACATTGTGGTTTTTCTTCTCATGGATATATAATCAGTTTAAGAGGAAGTTTTTTCCCCTCAGTTTTGCTTTGATGAACAATCACATTTCGACCCGCACTGTAATTCTCTGTCTCTCTCTTCATCTGTCCCTCTCTCTCTCTCTCTCTCTCTCTCTCTCTCTCTCTCTCTCTCTCTCTCTCTCTCTCTCTCTCTCTCTCTCTCTGTCGTTGGCGTTTGATGTGGTGGCACCCTGGCATTGTTCTTGCTATTGTGCCAGTGTGGAAAGAAGTCGGGAGGGAGGGACAGGGGAACGAGACAGAGATAGATGAAGGGATGCTATTGCAGTATTGATGTGGCATTGAGGGCCCCAGTAAAGTTGAAAATCTGGATATAATTGACAGCTATACGCTGGCAGATCTGGGATTCCCATCACAAACGATGAAGCTAACGGAATGTTCTAGAATGTTTTCCGTAATGACCTCTGAGAACTTTGTGGAAGGGCCAGCAGGCAGCAGGGCGCATCGTATATCATCGTATCATCTTCACAAATACCAAACATTCGTGTTTCTAATTATCCCTCCTGGGCTCCCTCTTTGTTTATCTTCCATTACGCTGTCCTTATCTTGTGTGTGTGTGTGTGTGTGTGTGTGTGTGTGTGTGTGTGTTTGTGTGTCCTTCCTTCTGTTTGTTTATCGCCTTTGTAATCCTACTGTACACATTATATTCTATATGTTTGGTTGTGCGTATGTGTGTGTCTTTGTTTCTCTGTGTGTGGTTTTGTGGAGATGAGTCTTCGCTTTTGTTCTTTTCAGTGTGTGTGTGTGTGTGTGTGTGTGTGTGTGTGTGTGTGTGTGTGTGTGTGTGTGTGTGTGTGTGTGTGTGTGTGGGTGTGTGTGTTTGTGTGTGTGTGAGAGACTGCTCTTCTGACTTTATGAGGACCGCTGGCCCTTTTTTTTGATTACTTCACAATTTATGAGTTAAGACTTGGTTTAAGGGGTAAATCAGTTACCAAACACTGAAAATCTAGCATTTTCTGACCTCATCTATACAATAGTACAACTATAGTATAAGAGGCTACAGTATATAGGCTATGTCCACCGATACATTACTGCTGAAGTCATGTACAGGTCCACTCCTGGACCCCATGACATCATTGTTGGTTTTGGTTACAGGAGCAACACATGACAACTTCTTACCATTGTGCCATTTCATTTCAGCATGCTAAGTAAAATGTATATTCTCTAGTTCCCCCTCCAAAATTTTGCGACAAATCAAAAAGTCTAACTTTTGCTTCTAACAATTCCCCCAGCGCAAAGGGACACGTTTTATAGATGGAAACAATGACTTCTGTTCCCACCTGTCATGTATCGATGCATTCTTATCTTTTCCTGTAGTAATGGCACATTCAACACAACACATTACTTAACTTCTATCATCATAGTTTAAAAACCAACGTCTGCAGGTTATAGTTTTTATCCTATTTTAGAATATTTTCTCTGGGCTTTTTTGCCACCATGATGAATGCTGTTTGTGTTGGATCTCATCGTGCTGGACTTTTAACAGTGCGATAATTGTCGAGTCGCAAACCTTTGTTCTTTGTTCTTTGAAACCATTTCTTGTTTTGTTATGTGTCCCCTTTCGGTTTACACCCTAAGTATTAAGTCGAGCAAAATACGTCTATTTGTTTCACCAAAAGGAATTTAGCGGTTAAAAAACGGCCCTCCACTTCAATAGAACCTCATTTCTTTGATCACGTTGTGGTCATTTTTATTGGCATCTTTATAACAGACAAATCTGCTGATGCATTTTTGACATATAGCCTTCAACAGATGCAACATCAGTCTATCTTTTCTTATTTAAGGGGCATATCATACCGACTACAAGAGGAAATGTTAGACCAACACTAGACGCAGAATGTATTCAACATCAACAAGTTATTCAAATCAGATCATATCATCCCATCAGACCTGAAATAATAGGATTACACACTCTGTCGATATGAAGTGAAGGGGAGAAGCGCACCTGCTTCCTCTTCATGTGCTAACTGAATGTGTTTCCAGATGGATGTGTTTGTGTGCATAAGCATCTGCAGCAAACTGTGTGTCGAGTGCAATTGTATAATACCATGATACCGCCTCTTACACACAAACACACACACACACACACACACACACACAAACACACACACACATTTTCCTTCTCAGTCTATCTGTCTCTATCGATTTAGACCACAGGGAAACGATTAATTCCATTAAGGTAATTTGGATGAATACAAAAGCCCTGCCTTTATACAGACCCATACTGAATACTGAAAAGACAATCAAGGAAGTGACTTGAACGGACTTCCAGATGAATCTCTCTATGTTGTAGGCGTAGTCCAAATAATAAAAGGCAACCCCATCTTTAACCTGCTGTCACTACCTAATGATTGCAGCAGACACATCTGGGTCCTGCAGGATATAGGAGCTAACTTACTTCTGATGCCTAACGTGTCACGCTTTGTCCAATAGAATTACCAGATTGCAGGTAAGAGGCAGTGGAACCAATGCTGCAGGTGGATTCAAAAATAGCGAAAATAAGTTTGATGCTTTTCTAATGACACAACTGAGTCAAATGAATTTGTTTTTTTACCCATCAGTGTGCGGTTTCCTATTAGCTACTATACGTCCAGGGCCGTCGGACTGCGGGTATAAGTTAGACAGGCTTTTTTTTTAATTTTTTTTTTATGGGCACTAAATTTGGTGCAACGCCCCTGCATATGTCCCTCTGAATGGATGCTTCTACTTGTATTAGCTTGATCAGCTCAGGCTCATGCCAAACCATTATTTTCTCTTTGTTAAAGGTTCTACAAGGAACTTTTAAATATTTCTCTGTTTTCCTCCAACAGCAAACGAGACCATCAGTGCAAAGAAGGCTATTTTTGTAGTTTTTCTTAATGCCTTTATCATGGGTACGCTCACCCAGGAACTACAGCTGTTGTTCAAAGGGGGTGCAAGAATTAACACAAACTGAAAGTTCCTTGGAGCACCTTTAACCCTCTGAACCCAGAGCCCGCAGTAAAGATAAAGTCAGAACACAAATAAAGCAGCTCCAGGATCAGTCATTATTAACAGACTGAAATCAGGAATGTTCTTGGCCATTCTACATTTACTTGTATGTGTATATAGCCTATATACCTTACATTGAATACACTACAGAGGTATGTGGTTTTTAAAAAGATCTAAAACTGTCAACACTATACAGAAAAGAGCTACATTATGTTTTCTTGGGAGTTTACAGATTTGCTCCAGTTCTAGAAATTCAGGCAGACATGGTTTCAGTAACAGTGTTGAGAGAAAAAAAAAAAAGTAAATTGATTTGAACTGTAAAAGGTTGTCCGTGAAACATAAGTTACATATCTGTTAAATACAATCCAGAGATCTTATGTTGGACATTTGAGAGTTGATATATCTTCCTCTGGCCATTGCAGTTGTACCATGTTCATTCGTACTTTATTAATGACGATGACTTAAGACAGTTAATGGTCCATGAAATGGCTGGAACGCCGAAAACCCTGAAACATTCTGTCACACAGGTGTACAGAGAAAAATGGAAAGATATTTCAAATTTAGGAGTTCAAGATTGCTCAATATATCTCAAAAGCCTGGAAAAGAAAGTCAAGATAAGTTGCTAGGATTTATTCACATTGTATGTCCCTACATAGTAAAGGTTACCGTAAGTCATTCATGAATTCTGTTCCACTCAGTGATAGTCTGATGTCAAATAAATCATGACTCATGTTCAGGAAAACTTTATTCATTTGGATGAACACAATTATTATATATTCTTTCCCATTTCTATTAGGAGGCCTTATGTTAAACAGCGCTACTACAGTAAAAACGTATCACTTTTTAAAATAGCACCTTTCGTAAAGTGGCAAGCTCTCAATGATACAAAACAGTGCACTGTTAACCAACTTGCCTTTCACTGGTATCAAACTAAATATGGAAATCCATCAAATATCATCTTAATGAATCCAATCTGTCTTTGTTTTAACTTTGAATTTAAATGGAAGACCTCTGCTTGTATGCCCTTGATGCTTCCGCTCTCGGGGGAATATATAAAAAGTGGAAAAATGTCACCTGCACCTGTCAGCCGTAACTGTGTTGTGTGTGAAATTTGACGGTTCAATGGCAAATTCATAAAGCGTGGGTTAGAAAAAGATAAAGGGCGATGATGAGAGACTGAAAGAGAGAGAAAGACGAAGACAGTGAAATGCAAAGAGAACGAGTGAGCCCCAGAGGAAGGAGAGAAAGAGAGGAGGAAAGGGAGGGAGGCCGAGAGATGATTGATGGAGCCAAAAAGCCGATTTCTTGCTTCATCTGATCTGCATTACTGTGCAATCAGGAGACACAC
>NC_137221.1:11427021-11432021 GCF_949987685.1 Ammodytes marinus
GTAATGCAATCAAACAGAGAGCAATGAGATGAAAAGCACGGAGATAGCCTGGTCCAAACTGTTTTCAGTCAGATAATAGTTTCCGATCTTGTCTGAGAAATTCACCTTTTCACCGCAGAGCAAAAGCCACTGAGCTTTTTTTTTCACCTATATTTTCCAGTTTCAAGAAATCAAAACCTTGTCCAAACAAATACTGGTAGAGTCACTCCCTGTTTAAAAGACATAACCTTACTCTATCATTCGTGAACAACTCAAGGAAAAACATTAGAGTGGGTCCCACACTATCGCCTAACAGGTTCATGTTGGATGAACTCCAATAATTTGAGTTTTTCTTGTCAGTCACATTAACACTATCTTTTCTTCGCCTAACTAACACTGTAGTAGGACAGGTGATGCATGAGCGATGTCATACAAACAAAAGATAAAGCAACAGAAAGCCACAACGCAGACAAGTGTGAAGAATAGAAATCTCCCAGAACTGGCCATTACTTTAACGTCATATTGGATGATTTAGCGCCTCATTACCAACATTCAATGCCAGAGCAGCTAAGTAGTGTGGCCTGTATGCAGTAATGCAGAAGGATTCTTGATTATTTTGCCTGTTACAGACTATAGCAATTAATGTTTGCCTTTTCATTGACAGACGCCCCTATCTTTCTTTTATCTTTTCGCCTAAGCCACTTCTCCTAAAGCCAACTAGCAGTAATGTATACTTACATGAACAGGTATAACAGAGAGTGAATTTATGCTGGCTTTGCTAAAAGAAAAACAACAACATTGAAATGTTTTGTCATGGGGATAGGTTGGATAAATCCATCAGCATATTCCAAATAAGTATGAAATGATTTGCCCTTTCCTGTTGGCACAAAATGTTAGGTTTAAAATAAAGTCCTACTCTCGGAATTGTTGAAAAGTTTTAGGATGGCGGTGTGTTGTGTTGTGTTGTGTGAACTGTGAAAAAGACTCTGTGAAATGATGGGAACTTCAACTCCTCAGAGCTTAAACAGCAGTGTAGAATAGACAGACACCAAATCTAATCTCACTCGGGGGAATAATATATTGCGTGTTTGTTTGTTTGTTGTGCTGCTCTGCATCCTAAAATGTAACTTTTTTCTTTGTTGTCATTTCTCTATTGAAAGGCAAGAAAGTGACTGAAAGTTGTCCCGCTATGGAATTGCATTACTTGTTTTGATCAGATGATTTGTTTGTTGTTTTTCCCACGTTTGAAGATTTTACAGTGTTCTAATCTACCCGTCCCTCTCTCCCTCACTCACACATACAGTATGCTGTTAATATGTAAATAGCAGATATACAGAAAATATAGGGTGAATAGTTTCACTCCCTAATTTCTCTTTTTCCTCTTAGCTCTTTTCTCTCCTTCTCTTTTATCCCCCCCCGCTCCCTTGCTCTGTGACATGGCATATTAAATGTAAATTGTGGTATAGAAAAGCTTGGGTTTTGAATCTCTTTGGGGATTTACCCTTTCAACAGCCCTCTCATTGTCATCCCTATACCCCTGTGTTGTGGTACATCTGTTTCACCACTTACCCCATAAGGAAATCAAAGTCTGAATTCTGATTTAAATTTTTCATGATGTTTTTTTTTCTTCTTAATTCCATTTCCATTTCCTAGTTATCTTTCAGCTTTTTTGCTGCACACACTAAACTCACACACACTCACACATGTATGCACCAAGCACTCACGCAATGGTGCAAAGGTTTTCCATTGATCACTTTGTACGTCAATCAAGAGCTGTGATTTCCCTGAGGGTCATTTTCCAACTTCCGAGTTTTGTAGTGTGTGTGTGTGTGTGTGTGTGTGTGTGTTTTTTGTTGGCATTCCCCCATCTCCTCCCGTGCAAGAACAAATTGTCTTTGTTTGATTTCCAATTAGAACGAGCAACAACCTCCTATTTCTTCATTTGCATTGTCACCTTTGGCATCTCATCTTTCTCCAACTTTTTTTTCTTTTCTTTCCATCCCTCCACCCATGTCATCGCCATGTCCCTCTTTCCTATTCCTTTGTTCCCCTCTTTCTTTTCTTCATGTTTATGTCCACTCCTGTCATCCGTAATCAGATGTTCTCTCCACCTTTGTCCTGATCCACATCTGTGTGAGCATGTGATATGATTTTACTCCTGATCTCCGTTTTTTTCCGCTTGGCCACTTGATGACTCCATCTTCTCTGTCTCATCACGGCATGTCCAATGATTCCTTTCTGTCAACCAGGCTTACTGGACCGTCCATAATCTCTCTCTCTGCGCTGGATGGACCATTGGATTTTTCGACCTGTTGGTAATAGCATGTCAGCCCCATGTAACCTCGGTAACAGCATCTCCCCATCTTTTCACTCTATGGCCCAGACTCCTCCGCAAATGTGGTGATGGTCTGCTTTTGTTATTTTTTTTATGTAGTTGTAGAATGCTAATGGATTCACACTAATTAGGATAAGTGGGTTATAGCTGATGGATTGATTTTCAAGTGTGTGTGTGTGTGTGTGTGTGTGTGTGTGTGTGTGTGTGTGTGTGTGTGTGTGTGTGTGTGTGTGTGTGTGTGTGTGTGTGTGTGTGTGTGTGTGTGTGTGTGTGTGTGTGTGTGTGTGTGTGTGTGTTTGTTTGTGTGTGTGAACGGACACTGAGCTGCCTGCAATCAAAGCAACTGCAGTATTATAAGCTAATGTAGCCACAATGCTTTGGTGTTAGCTCATCTCCATAGATGTAGCAGCAAAATGATCTCCCCAGTACAACCTGTGCCGTGACCCTTTGCTTTAATATGTCATGATCGCTGAAGTTCTCTATGTTCTTACTAGTCTAATCTACTAGTGCAAATCTAGTTTTTCTTTCATTTTTGCAAGAATATCAAATGGGTGACACTGATTACTTTTTTTTTTTTTTACTAAAGGAAGAACTAACTTTATTAGACCATTACTACATACTGGTACTCAAAATGTTTTTAGGGTGTTGGAAATAACTGAAAGTTTACACTGCAAGCTAACAATGTTGTATCGCTTAGGAACACCAGTTGAACCATTATGGCACATTGTTAAAAAACAACTTTTTCTGCAGTATGTCTAAGTCAGTTGAGTGGTATTCCAATAAAACAGGGTCACGAAGGTTCAGTGTCGAGAAATGAAAGGGCGAAAGACAGACAACAGAGGGGGAACAGAAAGGAAGGGGAGTGCAAAAAACCTCATCAAAAAGGGTAAAAAAAAAGATATACAAAGTTTAAAAAACAGTTTTATGATTACGAGAGCTCCAAAAAGAACGAGACAGAGGGAGGGAGAGAGAGAGAGGAAGGGGTGGAGGCCGGCGGGGTTGATGGGACCATGCATGAAAACAACAAAACAAAAAAAGTTGAAAAGGAAAAAAGAGGAAAAACTTTACCACAGAGAGAAAGCCAATTGCATGTTCAGATCTTTTGAGAAGCAGGAAAATGCTGGTCAAAAAACAAGTAGACATACATAAACACACGCACACATCCATGCAATGCAGAGCCCCGACACACAGTACAAGGGTTATTCTGAGCAATAATGTCTTTAGCAGTGCCGAGGCCTCTTTGGATATTTGTCCTGTGGCCGGGGCAGCTCGCAACCCACAAAGCTATGATAGTAACTATCTGAGTCTGAGGCATGGAGGGCCAAATCAACTCAGTCATATACTGCACAAGGGACAATAATGGACATGGGCTTTTCTTTCCCTTAACAAGAGACCAACCAAAGTTCATTTTTTTCTGCTCCATTGCCCTTTATGACATAAACTGAATTACTAAAACATTTCGGTACTCATATACTGTATCTAGAATTTGCAGGTGATATAAGGGAGAATTAGTAAAAGACTATTTACACTATATATACTTAAACGTGCACTATACAGTTTCAGGGAACGGGAATTTGTTTACATTTGCAGAGCCTGAAGTAAGTTTACAAAACATATTTACTCTACATGTCATTCTTAGTATTGAATAATGATATATGAATGAAAACAAAATGAGTTGAGGAAACTGGAACCACACGTAAAACTAGAAATATGTTTGTTAATCAAACTGTGGGCCCTGCTGCTGTAAACAACAACAGTGAAACAGTAACTTTTCCAGAAGCTTTCTGACTTCAAACAGTGTTCCAGGGAGGACACACCCAAAGTCACACAGTGCACCTTTAAGACTTAAGTTTAGTCACAGCAAATGTATAGCCGGTCATTAATGTAGGAATGCTTCAGAGCGGAGTGAAAAATAAAAAGAGAAAATGGACAATATGTGTGTCCTCTATTTTATTGATGAACAGTGCTGCACATAAAACGGTAATTATTTATTTTTAGAGTGCTTAATTGCAGGACGTTATCTATAGCAACATAATATTTTCCCTTTGCAAAAATGTCTGTTTGATCTATTCATAATGACCTGCCGGACTTCAAACGTTTTATTAACTCGATTATTTTATTTTCATTAAATTAGACTCGTAATTCTGCCAAAATAATGTTTTTTTCTTAGTCTCTAGTTTAATTATTTAGACACAGTTCTTTTATTTGTTCTTTAGCCTGGCTATAAATATGAATTTTGACTTTTCTCTGCTCTCCCCTGCACTCTTCTGTTTGAATGGGTGGTTTCAGTAAAGACAACCGGTGGCTGTCTGTAAAAGGACCAGTGGAGGTCCACGGCCCCAATGCTGAGAGGCTCTGTGAGTGAGTGAGGGAGTTGTTGTGTTTGGAAACTGGATTTCACAGGGAGGCCCTGTCTATTTTCTGTGGTCAATCCCTCTCCCAATTTCTTTCCCTCTTTTTGCCTATCAGTCGATCTGTTTGTCTGTTGTGGTCTGTGCTCATTTTAGCCTGAAGACAACCCAACTTTATACACATACGCGCGCACACACACAAAAACACACATGCAGGCACACACACACACACAAACACACACTAACACACACAGACGCAGTATTTCAGCATTGAGCTCAAACGAAACCACAATGGTCCAGCCCTTGGCAATACAGTCAAGATGAACTGACCACTT
>NC_137221.1:11437021-11492021 GCF_949987685.1 Ammodytes marinus
TTAATCATGGACTGTAGGGGAGAAATGTGGTGACCACTAATCAGGACACACACGCACACGCACACACACATACACACACACACACATGCACACGCACACTCTGCAGGTGTGGAACCTCTGCACTCCCAATTTACCTATTTAAACCCACGTGTCAACGTTACAGACAATGTGGTAAAAAAACAGTTGCTTCATTGATTGGGATTTACTCCACTATTATTTGTCAGTTATGGTGTAGGCTACTTGTTTTTGTGTTGTATGCACAGATTACTAAACCCTCTAAGGCAAATTGCTATTTGTGATACTAGGCTCTATAAATAAATTTGATTAGTTAAATGAACGTAGTGGTTGGTCATTTTTAGAGAACCCTCTCTGCCTGGGAGTTAGATTAAAAGATAAATGCCACTCTGTTAAGTGTCTGTAATATATAAGACTACTGCTGCTGGCAATTGGTTACAGGTTAAAGTTTAGAGCTGCTGATTTTGTTATAAACGGACTGAGTCAGTTTAGCTGTTCCCCCTTATATTTAATGCAATAAAAATAAAATAAAGAACGATAAACAGAAAGTAGCTAATACTGAGTCAACAAGCCATTAGCCAAACATCTCATCTACAGAAACACTTTTCCAAAATTAAACAAGTCTATATATATAGATAGATAGATAGATAGATAGATAGATAGATAGATAGATAGATAGATAGATAGATAGATACTTTATTCATCCCCAAAAGGAAATTGTATTTTTCATTTAATGTTTTTTTTACTGACAATTATGTTTTAATTGGTTTGTAAATAATCAAATTTTTATCTGATTATATATGTCTATTATTAGTCTCCTTTGCACACTATGTATTCCTCTAACAAGACTCTTGTATCAGTCATCCGTCTGGTAGAATTATAAATGCTTCGCCGTCTGTTCACAGTGAGTTCTGCCACACTAGGGGGGCGAGGGCCTGGAGAGCTTTTTTGGGAAAGTTAGAACAGACTCACACAGCTTCTGTCAAATGAAAATGACGAATTTTTTTTTTTGGATAGTTTATGTTTTAATATTCCCTGTAACCATGACTTCTATGTGATGGTTAACTTTTTTTTTTTCTTTTTCTTTTGGACCAAAATTGGACTGTGTGTGGGAGTATTGGGGAAAAACTCTCTTCATTTTGGCACTAGCTGTTTTCGTGCACCTTTTTATTAATAGCGCGCCAGTGTCAGCTTGTCTGTCACCGTGAATAAAACCTGTAAACAGAATATTCCAGTGTCCCGCTCTCCAGAGAAAAAAACAGTCAAGCCAGTAAGAAAGGGGGGGCTGCCAGCTCCCCTCTATGACTGAGCGGGAGGTAACTCCTAATTCACTGGAAAATAGTGATGATCCCCCAGAGGTAGCAGCGGCAGCAGCAGGCGTCAGTGGTTATCAACAGCATGCTTACTGTTGACAATAAAGTTGATGTTTATTCGTATTCACAACGCATTGATTCACCGCAATTCCCCAAGTCTCTTTTTCTCACCCAGAGTAAAAGAAACTGAAGCTAGATCTTAACAAATCAAATAACAAACAATGGGACAAGACAAACTAACACAAAAATCTGCCCTGTCAGATCTCATCAGCAGCAGCTATATTTGGAAAGAAAATTGGAAGAAGCATCGGTAATACAGGTAGTGGGAGTCTTTAAGTTTACAAAAACAGCACCAAAGAAAAAAAAAATAAGTGGAAGGAGGAGTAACCTGATTCAAATTGACAGTTAGTAATCCCAACTGGTGTTCCAGTAATCTTCCTACGATTTTAACCGGATTATTCTAACAGAGTTATGTTCCCTACATGAGTCCAAAGGGGGCCGGTAACTCGAGGAGCCAGGTTTTAAAAGGATCATTCTTTGTGGACATTTTTTTTTTTTTACTGTGCGGTTATTGTGCAGGTGGAATTTTCAAACATCTGCTTGAACATAGTCATTGTAAGAGGAGTATGTTTACCATGCACAACCGGGTCACTTGAGCCACTGGGCTAAGAACTGGGAGTACCTCTGTGCATGTACTGTACAATAGCCAGTTAAATACAGTCGGTGTTAGGGTCTTATCTGAATACATTGAGTCACTAAATGAACTCATCTGATACTGTTAGACAACAGTATCAGGCATATATTATTAAATATATAAAAAAGATGCCAACAAATGTTCAAATTGATATGCTTTAAGAACACAAAAGACAAAGCTTCATATATTCCCAAACCAGAAATCTCCCCTCTAGTTAATGCCATATGTCACTGTGCGACCAAGACAGATTTATATCTGGACTTTTACTAAAAGCCTCAAAAGTTTCAAAACAACATTTTAAAATCTCATCTGCGTCCAGACACGGAGTCTCTCTTAGTGTGTGTGTGTGTGTGTGTGTGTGTGTGTGTTATGTGTGTGTTTTGTGTGTGTCATTGCCAGGCATATGTCCAAGAGACGTGGGGACACAGTGAGCAAATGGAAGAGAGAGAGTAGACAGACGGACAGAGAGAGAGAGAGAGAGAGAGAGAGAGAGAGTAAGAGGGGGAAAAACGCAGAGCGAGACGGGCTGTTGATTTGTGAGCAGAAGTGTGTATGTAAAAAAAAAATCTATAAATGTTAACGCTGACATATGGACAGACCAGCAGCCACGGTCAAGCATGTAAACCGAAACCAGATTTACTTTTCACAAGTTATATGCTTTCCATTCAACAGCCATCTCCGTCATCCCTCCTTTTTTCTTTTTCATATATATTGCCCCCCCCCCCACTCTCATTTCAATCTTTTATGTGAAATCTACTAAAACGTTTAAGCTACTTTGCACTGTAAAATGAATTTTATAGACAATTGTTCTGGGCAAGCGAGAAAGAAAAAAAAGAAGAGAGAAATTCCACGGATATAATTGGAAAACTCTTGGATTTTTTTTATTACAGGTGAATAGCAGATATTCAGATATTATAATACTCCGTGGGGCGAGTTTTTATTTGATCCGGGTGTTTATGATGGATGAGTTTGAAACTGAAACATCTCAAGGCTAAGTGCCGTTTTTATCAAGAGAGACATTATGTGTGAATAAGTACTTACTCTATATTACAGAGATATATATCCGAGGGCTACGGTAGACACACGGACACACACTGGCAGAGATTATAATCATGTAATTTCCCTATAGCTTTAGAATATTATCTCCATCTGATCTGTGAAGGAATCTGTCCTATTTTAGACCAAAGGTAATATGATACTGCAGTGTCCCCTGAGGTCACATTAGGGTCAGTAGCAGACCTAGAAGCAGAGGGTGAGGGCCTGTGTGTCTCTTGTCATAGCAGTTAGTCCATGGTGTGTCTCCCAGGGAGGGCTGGGGTAGAGCAGTGCAGCTGTCCTGATAAGGCCCGGCCTGTATCCGTTTTCCGGGAGACCAAGGTCGATGTATAGCTGATAGGCTGTGTCAGATTTAACAGCGATAGACATGTCCTCTCTTAAAATGCACTGACTATGACCTGGAAGTGACAGAAAAATGGGATTCAGTGTAAAGGTGCATTCAGCGATTCTGGAGAATGCTTGTTAAAACAAAATCACTTTTTGTTGAAATTGAGTGAATATTTCATCACGATCCAGTACCTTTCCGTACTCTGTGTGTGTGTTTGCTTGGGGAAAAAAAATTGTGTTAATCCATAGCCTAGGCTCTGTAAACTGGTATGTAAACAAAAGGGCCCCACCGTAAAGCAACATGCCGGTTTATAGAGCCTAGACTGTGTATTAACACTGGACTTTTTTTCAGCGCACACACAGTACGGACAGGTAGCGGCCTGTAAGGAGATATTCACTGATTTTGACTAAAACATTTAAAATTGACAACAAGCATTTTCCAAAATAACTGACACCACCTTGAAGCGTATGGTTTCTCGTTTGGGATCTTAACACATGCGATTGCTTGGTGTAGAATGAAATACTGTCAACCAGGATATTACCTCAATTAAATATGCATTACACAGTGTTCACTTATTATATAAAAATAGTGTAATATTGCAAAATACATAATAAACATAAGCTTTTTTGGGGGGGTAGTAACATTTATTTAATTGTATTTTATAACTTAAATCCAGCTTATTTAAAGTCATACACACAGCTTTGTTAGATATTGATATATTGAAGTTGCTCCCATAGGTTTTGTGGCCAGAGAGCAGTCAGAAGCTGTGGTCTGCACCGCTCAATCATCCAAGTATTAGTGCAATCTTGGGAAAACATTGCCATCATAAATCTCCTTCATTTACTCCAAACAAACTTGAAGATCCTAGATATCATTTCTGGTGAACAACCTTTTACAACAGCCCATGTCTGTAAAATCAGTTTGCCCCCTGGGTATTCTACAACTTTTGTGCCTTAAGCAGAACAACATTTGAAATGCAGATTTGTCTTTCTTTCATGCATTATTTAATAATATTCTTTTAAAAGATTGACATCGATATATAAGACACATTGGGGGGATACATATTACAATATACATTACCATGCACTTTAATACATTATGAGACATCGAAGAAAATGCACACAAGAAACAACTTAAATTATTCCGTCAGCTTAATATTGAATATTTGTTGCACCTTTTTAAATGATTTATCATGGGGACGTGTGTGTGTGTGTGAAGAAAACATGGATGTATCAACAACAAAAAAATTCTGTTCTTTCTTATTCTATGGCTGTGATGCTGTTCTCTCTCAGGCACGCACAAACAGACACACACAGACACACAGACACACAGACACACAGACACACACACACACACACACACACACACACACACACACACACACACACACACACACACACACACACACACACACACATACAGACAGAGTAGATACACACACACACACAGTTCTAAAACTGGCTTCTGACCAAATTACAAGTCAAGACCATGTTGTTTTGGGCTTGTTTGACAATGGCTATACATGTAACATTAGGTGAAAAAATATAGTTCAATCATCAAATGATGTTAATACTATTCTAATAACATTTTACATAATAACCACACAACAGGAGCTGCATTGTCTTACAGTTCAGTAATTAAAGTAAAGGAAATGTGACCTTCTGTGATTCAGACCTGGACTGTTCAGTGTGTGCAATGAGGGTTGTGGCTGTGCGTCTGCCTTTGCAAGTTTTTTTTGCAACATAACCTCGGCCTCTCGCTGAAGCAATGTTTTTCAATTCTTTGCCTTTTCATTTCCCTTTGTTGTTTAGCAAAGTAGCACAACAGCACAACAGCACAACGCTGGGAACATACATATTGGGATATCAGAAAATAAATCTTTCTATTAAAAATGAGTTTGATGTCATGCAGATAACTTTCTTCTGCTAATCAAGCCAGCCTTCAATAGCGCTGCTGCAATGAAACGCATATCCGTATCTAAATGCTCATGAAATGTAGTGCACAGTTCATTATACATGCTCTGAGTGAAATATAGGCATATGCATGTGTGTATGATGCATACATTTATGCATGAGTCACTGTGTGCAAGTCATTGGCATTAATATTTATTACCTTTCTTTACTACCTCTGTCACTTAGGTCCGCAACACCTTCAGAATAAACCCGTGGAGGTAAATTGTGTGTAATAAATCGAAGAGCGGCAGAGAGCAGAGACAAAGTGGACAGTTGATAGCAAAATGAACTCCTGCTCTGACTGACACTCAACAGTTTTTCTCTGCCGGTATATATTTGCATTCAGCTAAGCTCACAAACATGCTAAACAAGGATTGATGCCAGCTAAACCTGAGCCAATCCAAAAGCACAAAGGTTCCATACACACAGTCATTTAATGAACAACATGGTAATGTGGAATAGAACCTCACCGATCATTCCAACATAGTCTTGAAAGATAAATGCTCTAATTTCTTTTTTGGTTGAAAAAAACAGCAGCTTACGAGAGCATCCAAGAATGAAAAGATTGAGTTGGTAAAAAGGTGCTCCGAGGAGCTTTCAGTTTCTGTTGATTCTTGCACCCCCTTTGGACAAAAAAGTGGTAGTGTTTTTTACTACGCCAGCTGTAGTGCCTGGGTGAGATATAAAAATATCATTCTTTACACTGATGGTCTCGTTTGCTGTTACATGTCATTTATGATCATCAGAGAAAAAATTTGACTGTATCAGAAATGTTTAAAGTTCGTCGTAGCACCAAGTGAATACTGGACAAACTTATGGACAGCAGAAAGTCAAGTGTGCTACGGTTCTCAAAACCAGAAGTGATTTAAGAAGTTCCTGAAACCATTTTAATATTTGACCTTTTTTTCTTGTGAAAACAGATCACCAATTTTTAATTTCATTTAACTTTTATTTATCCTCGAGAGGCCAATTGAGGGGTGACCCTCATTTTCAATGACGTCGAGTTCAAACAAATTCAAAGGAAAAACAACAATACATAAACAATATTCAACGCAAATACATCAAATACACAACAACAGGTGAAGAGAAAAACAATTGAAACATTTACACAGTGGTGAAGATTAAGTGGCAGCAATTAAAATTAAATGGGAGTTTGGCAGATTTAAGATAGTTTGTTTAAATTGGTTAAAGGATATGAAGTTATTTAGTTTAATTTGTTGCTGTAAGTTGTTCCAGGAGTCAGGGGCACTGAAGCTAAAAGCTGTCTTTCCCAGCTCAGACCGGGCTTGTGGGACATAAAGCAAAAGCATGTCAGTGGAGCGGGTCTGATAAAGCCCATCTGAGATTTGCAGCATTTCTGTTAAATAACGAGGAAGCTTCCCGGTCAAGGCTTTGTAAATAAAAACATGCCAATGTGCGTCACGTCTCTCTTTAAGGGAGGACCACCCAACCTTTTCATATAAAAGACAATGGTGTGTGTCATAAGCATCTCCTGTGATGAACCTTAAAGCAGAGTGAAAAACAGAGTCCAGGAGTTTAAGACATGAATGTGATGCATGCCGGTAAACCACATCACCGTAATCAAGGACAGACATGAAAACTGCCTCAATAATCCTTTTCCTACTAAATAAAGGGAAGGTGGTTTTGTTCCTATAAAAATAGACAATTTTTTGTCGTAGTCGACAAACAAGATTTTTTATATGAAAATTAAAAGTGAGTTTATCATCTAACCACATGCCAAGATATTTGTACTCTGTGACTCTTTCAATTAAAAATCCATTATTTGTAAAAATATTATGAAAGCAAGCATAAATTGACTACCTTTTACAGCTGCCTTCCATGTCTTGACAGGGTTAAATGTTTAATACTAATCGGTTAAGATAAGTTTTAGGTGGAGTATCATTTAAATTAGGGCTTGTCCAAGCTGGAAGCAGGGCCACACCCGGCGCTACACCTCCTCCCTTTATTGTTGTTGGCCACTTTCTCGAAAAAACAAAAGATGAGTCAGCTTACCACAATTTTCAGATTTTGGCTGGGTCGTTTGGGGCGTGAGTCGAAAAACAAGAGAGATAACACACCTTGTCCACTGAAGCACGTAGTGTGTGATCCACATTGTGTATACGTGCATCTCCCGAGTACACGCTGTACTTGTTTGTTCACTGTTTTAGCACCTGAGCCGATCATACACTGCTGTAGTTAAAGAACAAATACAGAAAGAGGGTGCATGGTGCTCGTAGTGTAGTGATTAGAGCGTTCCTCCCCCCATGGTGCTCAGTCCTTGTTGCATCAGACGCGGGTTCGATTCCGCCCCGGGTTGTTCTCTGCATGTCATCCATCTGCCCCATTTCATCTCTGTCTCTCCGCACTGTCAAATAAAGCATGAAAAATGCCAAAAATAATCTTATAAATACCGAAAGAGAAATAAGAAAATATGTTTGATAGAAAATATAATTTGTTTATTATCACTAGCAACAAAAAACTGTATTAAAATGTATATATAATCACTTAGTAGTTTCTGTGGCCACAAAACCACAGTTGAAACTCTAACTGAAAAAGAATAAAACTCTCAGAAGAAAATGCCTTGAAGAGTCACACACAGGGTGTAACATTTCACCTAGCCTGGACGTGATTTCCTCTGACACCTCCCAATCATTGATAGAAGCCACATTGAGTTTGGGCACGCTCACCATGTTAACCTCAGGCAGCCGGGCAGCGGATTGGTCTAACTATCAGACCAATCATTTTGCAGGAGATGGACCCCCTGTTGCTCAGATGAATCAGCCCTCTTCTTGGTCACTTCCATTTACAGTGTTATGCTGACCCCAGGAATATAATCCAAGCCTTTTTCTCCCCTCTCTCTCATCTTCACTGGAGGTGTGCCTGTGGTGCTAAGAGAGGCTTTCAGTGAGTGAGTGATATACTCTACAGCTCCAGATCCAGATCTGCCTTCAAAGCTCATGCTAAAGTGGGGCGAAAGTTACACCACTGTACTTATATCATAGTAGTCGACTCAACTTCTAGCACTTACATCCACTTAACTTTCCCAAATCATTCAAATGATTTTAAAATAAAAAAAGTTTTAACTCTGGCTTTATTCAAAATGTAGATGTTCTAAAGAGATGCAAAGGTCTGCATTATTAATTAAGAATTGACAAATTTGCGTATTTAATCAAACATTTCTGAAAAAATTGTAAAACAAAAAAAATATTGTTTTAATGTAAGTAGTCACCTGGCAAAGGTTCCTGATGATATCTATAAGTTAAAGATATGAGCCTATTCGCCTGCAGTTTCTCACCCTAGAGGCTTTTGACTCATTTCTACACCTATCCACATTAAAGATAGCACGTATTTGCAACGACACCGATTTAGTAAGGACGACATTCTGCTTTATGGGACCTGCCCGGATCTGCTCTCAAAGAGCACCATAGCAACACCACAGCCTTCGGTGTCTATTAGGAGAAGGGGTAACTCATTACAGGGCTGCACTTACCTGCTAAATACAACAATTACAGTGCGATATGACTGCAATTACATTTCTCACACAAGCTCTGCCAATCGTACTGCTCTTACGGTTTGCCCATTGACTAGACTTTTCTCACACTATTACTAAACTGCTTTTTAATCTGTAGTTCCTGGCCAGATGTTCCACAGTCACTCCCTCATGCCTCGGTAGACTTGCAAATGTAGTAGCGACCCTATCATCCCCCAGACTGCTTATAATGGACGATTTCCCCTAGATTACCTTTAGCCATCCAACATAAATCCTCCCTCATGCACAGCACATTTCCTGTCATATCTCTCAAACAGACACACAACAAAAGGGGGCTGGCTATTTCCTGACATCACAGAGAGAATATCCCCCATCTTCCACAAAAGATAGTATGTGTAAAAGCAGCAGACATCAGCAGTATTTACATGGGGGTCAGCTGCTCCCAGTGCAATAGAGAAAGGTGAGAAGAGAACTCCTGAACTTCTGAAGAATCCCTTTAGGTAAAAGCCTGATTTATACTGTATAGCTGTAGACTCTGCGTCGACAAGATTATGTAATCTCATCAGAGAGTGCCTCCTTCACTTAAGGTCAGCGGACATCAAGATAGTGATCCCCCCCTTTGCATCTTCCATAGAAGGTCAAACACATCAGAGATGACAACTGTGATTTCCAGAGAGACTGCTTAGAGTTGTTATCCCGCGTATCTTGCTTTATGGCTAAACCTCGACCGCAACGTCAAAGCTCTTAGGTTTCTCCACAACACACACACTGGCTTATTATCATCGCTGCAGGCCTGAAGGAAAGAGCGAAAAGAGAGAGAGAGAGAGAGACCTTGAACACACACAATGCCTTCACTTTTCTGTGGTGATAAGGCACAATTACTTAGAAATTGTAACCATGCATTTTTTTCTTTGGGCCCATTCCTTTCCATTGATGGTGATGGTTGTGGTCATGATCCTGGCTACAATCTCTTTAGCTGAACCCGCCACAGGGAATAGTCATCATGTGTTTTTTTTTCATCAGGGCTAAACTCTATGGCTTCTTGTGTCTTTGCAACTCAGCTTGCAAGATAAAAGACTTGGCAAGAATTGACCATGAAAGTGAATCTTGCCTTGGACCTGGTAAACTTTCCAATCACTCGGTATTCACCAGTTCCCTCCTCTCTGGAATTAAGGAATTTATGACGGCTATAATGACGTTTTTTTTCTATCTTGAAAACAACAGCGCCCACTTAACCCTTAACTGGTTTAAATACTGAGTAGGTGACTATTTGAATATAGAAAGAGAGCAGTAAAATAAGTTACATAGCCCTTTGCATCACTACTTCTAATGTTTGCAAAAGCTTATCAAAAGCTGAAGGATGATTAGACATCAACTAAACAGCTCATTAAAACAATATAATGTTCCCATTGGTGTTTTTCTTAAGCTTTGACTTTGTTTGCAATGTTTCCTAACGGTATTTAGAATTATTGATTTTAAGTTGCCAGGAGATGAACAACATTGTAAGGATTTGGTTCTAATGCCTTGAATAAACACTGGATGTAATGCCAATGGGAATCTTAAGGGTTATGGCTATGAATAAGAATGAATAATACTGAAATAAAATCTAAATAATGGATTTACCTTGGCAGGCAAACATATGAATTGGTTCAAATGTTTGACAACAAACAATTAATCTAATGTGGAAAAATGTCAACCGTAGGGTGTTGTGTCTTGGTGACTCAGCTGGCTATTGTACTGACTATGTAAAAGCTTTGCCAACCCGATGACTTTGCCTGTTCTGTCTTTTGCTGTCTCTAGATTCCTCAGTTTGCCTAATGAAAGCAAAATGCCCCAAAAACATATTTAAAGGGGAAAATGGAACAAGACATTTTTGAAAAAAAAACACTAGGCAGTTGCAACAGAAAAGTGGCTGAAGGAACCTCTTTGTCTAAGTAATTGCCCGTCCACTAGACAAGTGTCCGCCAGCGCGCCACACTGACCAAATGCAACTGGAAAAAATCATCTTATGCGAAGCTGCCTCCAGGAATACTGGTGTGGAAAGAGGAAAAAACAAATAAGGTAACACATGCAAGGACACAACACAGAAAACAGAGAACAATACAGCAGTGTAGAGTCTGGTTTATGATTGACAGATAGGTAGATAGATACAAGAGTCAACAGAAACCAACTCAACTAGCATCCTATATTATAAAATGCTTGAGGGGTGTTCATTATTTCATATAGAGCAGGTCAGACCAGGTCATTTTCTGACACTGTAATGTACAGTATCAGCGTGTTTGCTATAGCCAGTCTAGCCATGTGTCAATGTCATTTTTCTCCATTTTAAATGATGGAGTAATCAAAGGAATGATATATGGGAGAGTAAAATATCAAATTTCAAAGGACAGTCGCACTGGAACATTAAACATTGGGGGGACAAATTTGAAGTCCGTCAGTGTCACTGGAGTTTTATTGAAGCTTTAACTCGTCGTCTCTGGTCAGGATCATAATCTAACAGAAACACCACATGCCTTTCGGTGGATATTTTACTGTCTGTTTCCATTTTTTTATTTTATACTGTTAACCAAACTGGGCAGCCCACAAGTAAGGGAGAGAAGAAGGGGAGTCCACCATTACAGTCTCTCTTCTTGCATATACTGTATTTGTTTTCAGACTCGGTCAAATGAGGCTTCCCTCTGCTAACGTTCCACGCACACTTTCACACACTTCTTGTATTTGCTACATAGAGCGTTGCATTATTTTAAAACTTCCTTTAAGGCCTTTTCTGTCAGTTTAGAGGATTGTGTACAAACTCTAGAAACATAGTATTATTGCTTAGAGAATACCGAAATGCAATAGTCTGTATATATGCTGACTCAAAAGCTCTTGTTCGCACAGGGATTATGAATATTGCTGATAACTGGCAATGTGTTTTATTGCTTCTGTGTATATACACACGTTTTCATGGTTTTCTTTGTAAGGTCAGCTACGTCCAAAGCTTGGCAATAAAGATGAAAACTGCATTGATCTAAGGCTGCAGAGGACTCTATTTGTTTGTTTTTAAGACAGTGGAGTCAAATGATTTTCTTTTCAGTTTACCCCGTTATTAGCAAAATATATGCAGTATTTTTTTTTCATTGCCGCTGTGAATGCCGAACATCATTTCACCTGACATTTCTGCTGAAAGTGTTCATTTGGCGTTGTGTTTTAGTCCATTTACTTCAAATCGTTTTACTTGTATTAGGAATTGTATCACTTTTCTTCCTTCATACTCAGCATTCGTTCCATTCCGCATTAGTTAATTTGCAATTTTGTGTTTTGGCAGGACTTCCTAGTTTTACTTTTGTAGGAAATGTTGCATACTGCAATAATAAAAATAGTTCAGCCTGTCTCATAAATCTACGTTTGTGAAGTTAGTGCACTAAAATAGTCAGCCCTTTAAAAAAAACATTTTCTATTTATTTACATTGTTTTACTTTAATTGATCTTATTTCAGAGAGTTCAGGAGTTAAAACCCCTTTACCAAGCCAATGTTTGTAGTGTTGAAGAATGAAACCTTTACTCTCCTGGTGCTAAATTCAGATATCTCTATTCGGCAAGTACAATTGCAATACCAGTGCTGCCCAAATATAAAACCTGTGTGTGTCTCACTGCATGGAGCTTCAGATCATTTTTATATAAGGTTGTTGCTTGAGGGCCAGAGGTGGCTGTGGCACTGTAAACTAAGTCCACAACCCGCCATAACCTAATGAATATAGATAGCAAGATAGTAAAAAAACACTGACTTCATCTCATTCTTTTTTCATCTACCAACAGGACAATATTAGTAGCAAACAAAGTAAAGAAAGCGGCAGAGACATGGGGTACAGACTGTCTTGCTTGAGTAGAGAGTTGACGAAATAAAGAAAATAATGGAGGCAAGGGCAAGAAAAATAGTACATTTCATTAAATAAAAAATCAGTGGAAGGTTCATGCACAAGACTTGTGGCAGGTGTATTATTTCTTCAATGTGACTTTTTCCCCCTCTGTGTTCTGTCCAAAGCCATGCTCCACTCACTCAGGAGGTGGCGGGATCCAGCAGCGTGTATATGCCTGGAGGCTGCAGCAGTATTGCCTTTGTTAGCAAAAAAATAATAAAAAATCTTACCTTTTGGCTTTTGAAGGGCAGTGTTTGAAAAAGAAACTCCAAAAAGTTCACAGTCGTCTTCTCCCCATGGGGCAATGGGAGAAGGTCTGTGAAGGGAGGGGGGGGGCGAGAGACTTAAGTCAACACACAGGGTTTCCATACCGAGCTAACCAGGGGCATATTCATTATCTATTTCCACACAACATACCCGTAAACAATTATTTAAATTTATTTTTGCATTATGGCCAACATTACATTTAAAAAAAAATCATCTGAAGGCCTGAGTGAATACGCAATACACAGAACAGCATATCTATTTCATTCAACATTCATCTCCTCTTTGTGTTGCTTGTAGTTTTCCATTTGACCCACCCACATTAAACATCTGTATGCACTTATGGAGATAAGATGATGGCTTGATTAAAAACAGCCATTAAAATGAGATAATATTGACTAAAAGATGCACGCCTGTCTCCTGTGTTCAACAAAGATTGTCAGCAAAGTCCCCATCAAGAGGTCACCTAAACACACCCCATCAGGTGCAATCACTCGGAAGTGAAATTCATATACGGAACATACAACAAATATAAAATATAATAAAAACTGACTCTTCTTTTTTAAGTGAACTCCTGTCTTCTATATTGGTCTCTTAACTACACTTCAGCATAACCACTAGTCATTAGGTAGAACTTAACATGAATAACATCTAATCAGGAGTCATTTAGAGAAAGACGATAGATAGGTGGTATTGATGAATTTGTACAAAGCCTCCCTGTAGATGCTCTAGGCTGCCCAGGACATGGGTAAATTATCATTTAATGAATCCATTTACTGATTAAGATTTTGATTATGCTGGCCCATGTTTCATTTGCCCTCTAGTTTTTATTGGTAGTGATAGCAGATAAGAGTTATTAATATGACAGTGTGGAGGAGAGACCACATCACGCTTGGTTCGGCATTAAATGCCTTTTTGAAGGTTTTGATTGAAAGATTGGTGTCTTTAAAATCTTTAAATCAAATGGAACTCATGTTTCTGCTATGAGTTCTTCACTTAAAGGTGCACTATCTAACTTTTGGGTGTGTCAGAGAAGTGAACATTTTCCATTGGTATATTTCTCATAACTGAATCAACAAAATTTCCTCACAGGAAAATTGGAACCCTGGAACACAGTTTGAAGTTTAGAAAGCTACCTTAAAAAGTTGAGGTTTCACTATTGTTTTCTACAACGACAGGGCCCATAGTTTTGTTTACAAACATATTCTAGTCTTGACGTTTGGTTCCATGTGCCTTAAAATAATTTACTTTTGATGTATTATGGTATAATTATTCAATACTAAGAATTACATGTAGAGAAGCTGGGTTTTTAACTGCAGGCCCTGCAATTGTAAACAAATCCCCCTCCCCTGAAAATGCATAGTACACCTTTAAGTTCTCATGTATTTTTAGGCTGTGGGAGATTAATTTACATTTTAAATGCCTGTAAAAATGTAGTAAAATATTTGCGTATGGTTTATTTCATGGGCTCAGTAATAGGGTCTTAAATTTCACCAGTAAAACTAACCAAGAGCTGAGTGCAAATACACTGTAACTTTGGAGATGGGCTTATGAATAGCATATTTAGTCTGTTTTTTCTTCCGTTAAGTAATTTAAAGTTTAGCCTATACATGATAGCTGTTTGTTCTTATTTGTCACATTCTCCTTAAACTAGGTGTGAGGCAACAGTAAGATATCATATAACATGTAAGCACATGTAATTCAATAATCTGAAGAAAATAAATACTAACAATGACTGCTTTCCCTAAGCGTGTTAAAGCTACGTTGTGGTTATTTTTGACCTGTGGGGGTGCTGTGGAGCAATGATTTGTTGATTAAGTCCCAATAGTGTTTGTATCTCTGGCTGTAACAGGTTCTGATGTTTATGTGTGTATGGTAAGGGAAGTAAGTTGAGACTGAAGTTTTTCAGTGTCACAGAGGTGGCACTCTTTTAAAACCTGGCTAGATCACCATGGTAATTTATGCTGCACACCTAACCTGCTCCATGGAGGTGGTTATACCTATAAAATACTGTATGCAGCGCTGTTTGCAAAGTTGCTTTTGCTCTCACTGAACTACGGAATATTTTTGTAGCTTTCCCTGACAATTTGCATACACATGGGCAATGTAAGAAGCCTTCTAAAAAAAAGTGCAGGTAGCATACATACATTTTTCACTATATTGAGTAATTTACAAAGAAATATCCATTGCCTCTGAATGGTTGTTTAAAGTTTTGCTGAGCGAAATAATGAAACGCAGGCCGATCGCAATGTCACACTTGCTTCGTTGTACACCAAACAATCATTTAAATGTATTTTAACTGCGGTGCATGCTTTTGCACATCACCAGTGGTTGGTGGTATAGTCAACCAAAGGCAGTAATGCAGCAATGAAAGAAAAATAATATACAATGATGAAAACAAAGAAAAAAGTATGATGGGCTATGTATTTCACTTTTTTGTCCTTTTTTTTTTGTCAAACTTGAAATATAAATACAAACTTAAGTGTGCCTCTAATAACATAGCCTTGAAATGAATGATTTAGTTTGAAACTAACTGTCACTTTTAATTAATTATGTAGTAAATTCAAATTTTCACTCAAAACTCACATTTTAATAAAAACTTAAATGTCCTCTCACTGTAGTCACTCTGTGATTATAAAGGGATATTAGTGTCAATGTAAATCCGTCCCCTTGATTTGATCTGAGAAGTCGATTTGGTTTATCAACATATCAATGGAGATGGCAGCTTGTGTCAATTTAACAGTCAGAAAGTTTATTATTTTAGTGGAGAAGTGGATTTGTTTTAAATCGCTACACAAATGTGTGATTCGGAGTGTGTGTGTGTTGCTTTAAGACGTCGGCGTTCGTTTTTTCCCCCTTCTTGATCCTGGATGAGAAGTTGATTTGGTTTTCGTATGAGCTGTGTCAATAAAGTGAGATAACAGTGCGTGTCACTTTAAGAGTCAGTCTTCGGGTGGCTTCTTGATATTAATAGAGCTGCTGTGTCTTCCTCCTGTGACGTAATGCCCACCACAGCCTACAGAGACAGGCAGAGAGGTCCTGTCACAGCAAAGCGATAACACTAGTCTGAAGGTCTGAACAGAAAGAAAAAAAGAACAAAAAAAAATTAACGAGATAACGAGCCGCTCTGCTTTTTGGTTTTGCCGTGGCCAGCAAAAAAAATACGGTGCTCTTTGGCGGGCTGAATAACACAACTAGGCTATAACATCGGATTATTACCATGCCAAAGCATAGCCTAACTCACTCTTTAATCAGTCGGTATAGCCTACCAGTGTTGCTGCCGTGAAGCCTTTTCTATCTCTCTCTCTCTTTTCCCTCTCAGACCAAAGAAAAAAAAAGAGACAGCCAAGACACAGTCACCCCGTCCGACATCATCAACACAACAAAAAGCCCACAAAGAGACGAACCAGCCAGCCAGCCAAGCAGCCACCATCTTAACAGGGCTGCTGAAAGAGACACATACTGAGAGAAAAGAGGGCTAATGCTTATTTTGATCAACAGGTAAGCAGCACCCAAAATAAATACACACACCACGCACACACACAGACAGCCCTCTCTACTATAGTTGGTGCAGTGACATTGTAAAACGGCAACCAAAAAAAAAAAAAAAACGATCGGCGATGCACGCTTGGAGTTGGAGATGGCGAAAATGCATGCTCTCGGACAAGTGGTGGTGGTGGGGGAAATGAAAATTGGTTCGTCTTTACAAAAAAAGGGGAAGCCGGGGCTATCAGTGGGTGCGTTTTTTAGGGAGGGCGAAATGAATTGCTCTGTTTAGCCGTACGTACGTAGTTTTTACGACGGGCAGCAGTCGGTTTGCGTCTTATGTAACTAACGGCCTGAGCGGCGTCGGTAAGGAAAAAAGAGGGGATCTGCTGAATGAGAGAGAGAGAGAGGGGAGGAAAAAAAGAGCAGCACCGCTTTGAATTCACATGGCAATTTACATTTAGGTTAGGACACCCCAAACGCTACACAAATACAAATTGGGGTTGCTACCGGGGGGAGAGAGACGGCTACTGCTTTGATTTTAAGACTGAGTTTGAAGCCAAGCAGCAAGGGGACGTGGAGTGACTTAGTCGCCTCAAGTAGGTTTGTGTATTTTTGTTGTTGTTGTTAAGTTTTGTTTCCTTTTATCTTGGATTGTTTTGACATTGATTCGCGATAAGCAGCATCCTGGCCGGGCTGCTCGCTCTAAGCCGATTGAACTTGCAGAGAGAGTGAGTGATTTTGTGTCACTTACAAAGTAGCTATTGTTTAACGACTGTGTGTTACTTTTTACGTTACCTTTCATTGATGACTTTTTGTCGCGACTTATTAAAAAAAAAACTTGTTACTCAAGTTCAGATTTTTTTTCTTCTTCTTTCTGGGTCCACACTTCGCTGGAGATAGTGGGGAAAGGAGATTTCGCGTTGACTAAAGCTGAAGACAGTTAGGCTAGGTGTTTGTAAAGTTTGCCCGGGGTTTAAGTGAGTGAGTGGGGGAAAGTTCTGCGACACTATTAAGATCAAAGGGATTTGTGTATCAAGTGTTTTTTTTTACAACCTATATGGCGCTGTTTTTGCACCTCTTTTCATTGTTTGGAAGCTAGAGAGAGAGAGAGAGAGAGAGAGAGAGAGAGAGCGCATGGTGGATGTGAGTTGTCGTAAAAAAAGAGGAAACATCCTGTTATCAATTTATAAGCAAAACAAGTACTTGTAAGCTCTAATGTCGCACTTTTTGTTTATTTGTTATTGTTGTTGTTGAACTTTTCGCTAGTGATGCCGGGAAATCCTGAGTTGCATTTCCACTGAACTTTGTAAAAAGTTGCCCCCCCCCTCTTCCCCTCTCCTCCTCTTGTCGTAAGAAACTGTGATGTTCCTTTGAGATAAGGGGAGCTGGGGTAGGCATGACAACTGTGTGGGGAGAGCAGAGTATGTGAAGCCAGCACAATGAGGCACACACTGCAAGGAAGCTTTTTACATAGCCCCTTCACAGTTTCTTCCACTTCTGGCCCCCCAACAGAACTGCTTGTGTGAGTGTGTGTGTGTGTGTGTGTGTGTGTGTGGACCGACTTTTATTCAACAGATAACCTCAGTCATTTTTTCTTCTTTTTCTTAAGCAAGAGTATAGGCCTGTGAGATTTCACCCTGACCCCCCACCACACACACACACACACACATACACACACATTTGTTCACAGTTTTTTGTAAAAGTTAGACAGTTGGTATTCTATCAAGTGGGTCATGCATTTGTTTATTTGCTGGATAACCTTGTGAAGGTGCAAAACTTTTTGTTGGCTATTTTTTTCCCAGTCCTTTTTGTTTTAAATAGCAAGCAAGTCTATATGCGGCGCCCGTGGCTTCACTGTCTTTCAACTTCAAGCAGGAAACATAATACAAAAGCGCTTTTAAAAGAAAGACACAGTTTACATTTGATATTTGAAACTCTTGACGCTTAAACTTCTTCAGTTCCGATATTTCCTTAAAAGTTATAAAAGTTTTTTTTTTCTTTGCACTCTCGGGCCAGTCACGGCAGTAGCAAAAGGTTAGACTGGCACAGCTCTTCTTCTATTCAAGCTGTGGTGGGGATCACTTGAGGAAAAAAAAAATACAAATTAACCAAATGATTTATGATTTTATTTTACGGTTGAGTTTGCTCTGCTGTTTTTTTTTTGCACGCTGCATTCTGAAGCTGTGAAGGCTGAGCTTTTTTTTTGTTTTTTTGTTTTTTGTTGTTGAAGCAAGTCAACTTTTTTACATGCAGGACAGACAGCGATGTAGGCCACAGGTCGCTCGTCTTGGGAGATTTCGGATTGTTGTGAGGAAGGGTTTGCTTTCCTTTTTCCAAAAATTAGCTTTGTAAGTTTTCCTAAAAGAATTTCTCAATATTTCTGTCTCATTTAAAGTTAAACACAGTTCCATGTGTAACTTTTCCTTTAATAGTTTTTCTATTGCTTTAAAAAAAAATGTTTTGTAACCTGACCGTGTCTTATCAATGCAACAGTTTAGCACTCTACAATGGCACCCCCAGGCACTTCGTAACCAAATCTGGATCAAGTCTTTTTTTTAACTGACAACTTTTTAATATAGTGCATGGGGGAATATGCTTCATAGACCGCGCTTTGCTGTCCTGTCATCATCTTGGCAGTTAAGGTTTTTTCCTTTGTTTCCACACCACTCTGGCCTTGTGTATGGGTCGCTCTTAAACTTTTTCGGGATGTAAGAACACTTTTTTTGGGGGGAGACGTACAGTACAGCCCTTTATGTTATATGCTTGTGTTAAACTTTTTTTTTTACTAACATTACAACATTTAACAAGTTTCTTTAAGAATGTGTTAAAAATGTCTGATCTCGTGGTGGATCAATTTAGCTCCTGCGACTTTATTCAAAATGTTCCTTTTTCCCCCAGTCATTGGATATTATTGTATCTTACTGCCTTGTTCGTCGATGCTATTAAACGTCAAAACAGTTGACGACTTCCTAAAGAGAACCTCTGCTTGTAAAACTCTTTTCCTGTATGTGTGTGTGTGTGTGTGTGTGAGACGGGAGTGGGGAGAGAGTATGTGTGTGTGTGTGTGTGTGTGTGTGTGTCTATGTGAAGACGGGCATGGCTTACTCATATGGCTGCAATATGTGAAGTCTCTGCGGTGGAACTGGAAAGAGAGAAAGTTTTGAGAGACAAAGACAGAGAGAGAGGAGAGAGAGAGAGAGAGAGAGAGAGAACACATGGAGCGAGGGAAGTCTGAAATGTCCTCTTCAACTAGCTGGAATGTATCTCCCGTGTTTTATTGATGGTTTGATGTTCTGTAAGACACGAGGAACAACTGTAGTGATTTTGCGGCCTGCCATGCATTTTTTCTTCGGTCGTTTCGAAAAGCAGGGCTGCGTTACGAGAGGAAAAAAAAAAGTTTGAGATGGAGCGTAGCAGGCCAGACGGCATGATGTTATAGAGCAGGAGAGGTTTGTTATGCACCTTTAAAAAATATATATAGACATCAACTCTTTTAATTCTACTAATCATCGTCGACTATCATTAAAGAGTTTGCTTTTTGTTCAAAAAATGCTTAATATCAACGTGTTAATTAAAGATTAAAAATACAGAGAGCAAGAATTCTTTTTTTGCTATCATTAACTGAGAGCCAAAGTGTATATATGATATAATTACATTTTTGCAAATAGTCGGTCAAGGACATTTCAAAGTTAAAGAAATGGCATCACCTATGATAGATAAGGATCCAACATGATCCAATCCTCCTGCTTCTCATCCACATGATAGAATAGAAGTTATAAGGCCCAGGTGAGGTCACCTTAAATTACCTGCTACAGATCTGTTATTAAGTAATAATAACTCCTGCCATAACCTCAATCTCTCAGTCTTTTGCTTTTCTCTCTTTCCTCCTTCTCCGTACCGACCCGTGTCTTTTTACTCAGGGCGGTGTGTGTGTGTCCTGTTTTCACCTTGCCATAACGCCTTTCTCTTAATCTAGTCTCATTATAGCTGTTCTTCAAACCGGTATTCTGCTGGTATAGATTGCATGGTAACACGCTAACTAACTAATCGGGTAATCTCATTCGCACGCACTTTGCCACCGATGAGTCGTTTGCAATTGGGGCAGTTTTTATCTCTCTGATTTGACAAGTAAAAAGGCCCCATACATTACAATCTTAATGAGCTTAATATTTTGCATTGTTGAGACAGTTGCGGGATGAAATGTTACTTACGTCTGGAATGACTAGAGTGGCAGCATAGGTAAATGTTAAATAACGTAGATTTGACTGTTTCATTTAAGTTGGGAGTGACGACTCCTGTACGATTTTAAATGTATGAAACGACTTCTTTGAATAATACAGCACAAGTGTTCACAGCTGTTACTCACCTAACTTACTCCACACCTCCACCATTAGGCCTCCCTTTGTTAATAAAACCTCCATCCAGCCAATCTTAGCAATAGATCAGATACCCCTATTGTTTAAACAGAGGGAGATCTGAAGGGAAAAAAGGGATGTTTTGAATATTTTTTTCATCATGTGGACAGCACAGCTCCCATCCATTTCAAATTTTCTGATCCCGTTTATTTATGAATTTGTGAACTGTCTGGACTCTGGTTGTTTTCCAAAAGGGCAGGAAAATAATCTATCTTTTTATTGGAGCAATCAGCCGTTATTCATCTCAACCCGGCCTGCAGTACAGATAAAGGAAAACCTCCATTTGTCACGGATAGTTTATTTAAAGGAAGAGGAAAAAAAAGAATAGAAAAAAGAGAAAACCTTTTTGCTAGTGCTGCTGGGCCCTGCAGCTCGCACGTCTTTATTACCCACTCTCCCGTTTTTTTGTTGTTGTTGCTCATATACCAAGGAAACTATTGTTTTTTAACCCATTTCACTGTCTGGGGCACATTGTTTTGGCTGCTTTATATCAGCCTTCTTTGTCGTTAGCCCCACGATACATTCAGGGACTTGGGCTTATTCTCCTGTTGCATTTACTGGAAGTCACTCTGGAAAAGAGTGTCTGCTAAATGCCCAACATGTCATCCCCGCTCTGTCTGTGGTTAGTGCAGCCTTGTTTAGGCTTGAGTTTGCCTCTAATGTCTTTGGTTTATTTTAGACTTTTAAGTCTGTCTTTTAGACGCCCTGCTTCAGATAACGAGCACATGGTCTTGGTTTAGGGCAGAAATGATTCTTTTTCCCCCCCCCACTGTTTTTTTTTTCGAAGGGGAGGGCAGACAAATCCTAAATATGGGACAATTCTTTCTTCCTTTGATCCCAGAGAGAGAGTAAATAATCCTTCTGTCACGATACAGCTGAGCCTGATAAAGTAGTGGTGGTATAGTGCATTTAGCCATACAGCAGTATAGTAGAAGGTGATGACACAGCAGGCATGGCAGCAGTAGGTTTTTGTTGTTGTTAGAAAGACAGAAAGGTTGTATATGTTCAAACCACGCAACACCTGCTTGCTCCTTGTCTATGATTATCAGCAAGATGTCTAAAATATACAGTAGACAACATGCTGTATTTTTTTAAAGCTTTATACAGGTAATCTCATTGAGACACAAGAGAGACCTGGTTGGGACAATACAACAACAAGCAGTGACAGACAGACAGACAGACAGACAGACAGACAGTATTTTATGGATTCATAAGGTGTGTAAAAATGCATGAGACCTGAGATAGCGTTCTGCTTATGAGTTGCGAGCTCCTGACTGTTCTGACTCAGCGTTGCTCTCACGTTTCCTGTGCGTACCAGACGTTGGGTGATCGATCACTGTTTCACACGACTTCTGACCCTGTGTGTGTGTAGAACACCAGTGGAGGATTTGTTCCTCGGGCTGTGTTCAATTAACTCTCAAACTCAATCGCGACGCAAGTGAGAATGTCTTAAGTGGCTCATGTTTACTCAATTGGAAAGCAGATCAACTTCCAAATCAAAGAGTGTGTGTGTGTCGGCGTACGGGAAAAGATTTAGTCACATCTACTGTGAAAAGCATCATTTTTTTTCTCCTCCATGATTTCCGTGTGTTGTGAGAAATTGGTTTGATCATAAAGCCATACGTTACACTTTTTTTTTAACAAATGATATTCCCTGTCCAGCCCTGTCCCAGCTACAGTACAGGTGCTGTCCATATACTGTTTATACTGTTGATAACTGTTGATCATAAGGAGAACATTTTGCGTTTTCTGTGAACAGTTGTCAATAATCTTTGAAACAACAAACACAGTGGCTCCGGTCATGGAAAGTCTGGTCCGATTTGGGTGAACGAAACACAGGTGCGCATGTTCCAAAATGTTGGTGCCACATTCAAGAGGATCTTAATAAGAAAAGTTTGGAAGCAGCCCTGGGTTATTTAGATTAACTCTGCGTTATAAGATGAAAGGAAATATTTTTTTTAATGAAGCAGGTTATGATTTATGTCATCCACCACCGGTGTTGTAGGCCTTGTTGTAATAATAAGGCAATAAAAAACACTCTCCTCTTAACGCTTTCCCCCGTTCAAACACAAGAGCCTCCACATTTTAGGTGAAGTCCAATTATAATAACTTGTAATTGACGACGATAAACATTGAGCCAAAAACCTGCAGCGAAAATCATTAAAAGGGGGGAATCAATTTCTCAATGGAGGAGGTGAATCATCGGGGGGATTTGCCCTTTCTGAATTTTTAATCCTCGCATAATGACTTTTGAATGGAATCCAATGCTGTTATGCCTCAGCGCCACAGCATTTTATGGGGTGTATTATATATATACACGGTAGCCAGATTTTTTTTTGTTTGTGTTATTTTGCCAAAATGTCTGCTCTCTCTCTCTGTTTCCGGTGCTCACACTGTATGCATTTAACACAGAGAAGAAGAATATATAAGAGCTCCGCTGCCTTCAGAAAAAAGCCGCTCGCTATCATCTCATATGTTTACTGTGTTGAAAAACAAACTCCACTTTAACATTCTGACTTCAAACGGTAAGGGATAATCCAATCGCAGTAAACATGCGGCTCGACTTTGCTTTTCGTCAGAGATTATTTTTGAGTTTATTTCCATGTGCCAGTGTTTAGTGTTTACCTATCAGAGTACATGCCCTGGATTATGTCAAAAAGCTTTCGCCTGTTGTCAATTACTGCATTGGACACCAGCAGGGCAATATGGAACATTTGTTAAAAAAAAGTATAAACTTCTTCCTACAAACTTTGTCACATGTCAGTCTGAAATGCATATGTCGTGCAATATTTTAAAGTGAATGGGAGAAGTAAATTTGCTATAGAAAAACTATAAAAAAAGGAAGTCAGAGATTTCCCCAAATGCGATAAATCCATTGAAAAGCTGCAGTGTAGGGGGGCACACATGTCTACTTGCTGTAAATCAGAGCGTATAGTAAGGAGACAAAGAAAGGATTATACAGCGAGTGATTGCGACATGCTCCTCAAGCTGTAAAAAAATGCATTCAAAACTCTCGCGGAGTTAAGAGTATACTTTTGTACAGTGCTGCGCTCCCCTTTGTAATTTCTTCAACACCAGGCGGACAGACAGACAGACAGAGCGAAAGAAAATTATCTACGGAAAATGTGACAGTGGCACAAGTGGCATGATGAATTTGAATGTGATTTTTACATTGCGAGCGTCTTTGTGTGGAGGCTGAAAAAAAAATAAAGGGTTGTGCAAAAAACACCCAGATGGAGAGAGAGTACAGAAGCATTTATCCTCGAGGTCTTGTATGCTTAATTCAGTGAGACTTTTTCTCAAGTGGAAGTGGTGGGGCTTTTTTATTTCTTCCTTTTATTTTATTTTTATCCAGACAAGCTACTTTGGTTAAAAGTTGTGTCTCGCTCCAAAGTGAGAGAACAGTGAATGGATTCTAAATGAAAGAAACGCATTTGACTTTGAAAATGACGCACTGTGAATCAACACAGCCACCTGTTGCTTTGTACAGTAGTAGAAAAAAAATCCCGGTAAGATCAAGTATTTTTTACACTTTTACAGACTCCAGACACGTTGGCTATAATGGGTATGACAGACGAAGGCCAGAAGAACTGTATTTCTTATGTAACTGCCTTAAGCGATCAACGCAAATTTTGAGTTATATGAGTTTTTTTTTCCATGAACCCTATAGCTGTTTTTATTTTGATGTGGTTGTTGTCTGTTCACATGTGATTTCCAACCTGCCACTGCTGTTTCTTATATTCCAGTAATGTATCATCCGCTCCTGCCTGCTGTATATCTTATCAAATCAGAAATTGCACTGCGACTTCTCATGGTTACACAGGCCTGTAGTGTTGGAGAGACAGACAGTTAAAGCATTTGGTGATGGACTACAGTCTTATCAGAGCCTATCTTTTTCTTCTTCTTCTTCCGTTTGAGGTCAAATCTGTCTGGTTCCCTTGCCCGGTTATGATTGAACGGAGTGAGTCACTGATTGTTTATTTCTGTACTGAAGGTTAACCGTCAGCTCTCTTAACAGCAGTCAAAGCAATAACCCTGCAGACTCACATACATACAGAAACTTTGATTTACTCACTGGCACATTTGTTTGCATTCTCTCTCGGTATTGGTTTAATTCCCCCCCCCCCCCCTTTGATCTTTAAAATGCTCCGTTTGTTTCTGACTTCTGTTTCGTTGTCTCTTATTTTCTCACTGTGGTGCAAGATGAGAATGACTGTTAGTGTCATGTGTGCTTGATCATACTGTGTATCCATTGTCAAAAACACTTGATTCTCTTGCTCAGAGATTGCAATGAACTTATATTTTCGAGTATAAATCCACTCTGGCTTTTGTTTGCTATTGTGAGCTTTCTCAGTCACAATAATATTTCTGTCGAAGATTTGATGTGGCATGTGTCTTTTCCCTTGGCAAACATGCCTTTGACCCCAGTGCATGTCTTGCAGTCATGTAGCATTATCGCTAGCTACTGCCTCTTTGGTGTGTGTGCGCTCTGGTAAACGCGCTAACAACATTAACCCTGTCGACCATGACGTGTTTGAACAATGTTTTATAAAATTGCCATTTTTTTATGTGTTATCAGTGTTTTCCGTGTGTGTGTGTGTGTGTGTGTGTGTGTGTGTGTGTGTGTGTGTGTGTGTGTGATAGAGCGTGAAATAATGGATTTGTTTCTCTTCTGAAAGTTTTTCTGTAGCCCTGTTACAACTAATATACCTGCTGCTATAAGGAACAAATTTTTGGCGCTTTTGAAACTTTTGGGCTCACACACACACACACACACACACACACACACACACACACACACACACACACGTACAGCCCCATTAGTATTGTAGTCTGGGATCTGGCTAAAACATCTGGTGGCTGAGTAACTTTTCAAAGTAGTCTTTGTCCTCACTCTGTGAGCATGCATGCGTGTGTCTGTCAGTGTGAGCGCTGGTTTGTGTGTCTGTGTGAGTGTGCGCGCGCGCTAGTGCTTGCTTGTGTGTCTGTGTAATAAGGGGCAGACTTTTTATGGCGTCCCGTCAAATTAAAACTATGATTTAAACGACTAACGCGTACACTCTTTTTTTCTCTCAGTAAAGCGAATTGCCACACCAGCCTCTGCAGATTTCTTTTTGTGTGCCTGCCTGTAGCTGTTTGGTCGCTGTCTTTTTGTTGACTGTAGAAAACACAAAAACACATTGGAATAAAGATTAAGCGTGGATCTAGTAACTGGTGGTCTGGTGTGTTGTGTTCTTTTATTCATGCAACCCTTGCCAGCTCTAACAAAGAGACAGCGGGGAGACAGCACAGGGAGATGTGACACTCTTACCAACTTGTCTCTGGTCCTGCTTGACATTTTTCTCCCAAATGTGAAAGAGTCAGTGAAATGTGGTTCGATAGCCCTTTAATGTTTCACCTGTGCTACTCTGCAGGGTGGGGCTGGCCTCTGTTTTCTCATGCTGTTAGATAATCCTTCACTACTAGCAGCTTTGGGCTTTAGCGGATACAGCCCCGCAGACAGTTTGAGCTGATGCCCTCGGGGCTTTGCTTCAAACCACATAAACTTTGGAGAGAAGCAGCCATTGATCTTCTCTTACAGCAGGTTAGAGAGTGCTTAATGGGGCACATTTAAAGCTACAGCATCTTGTCTGGGTACAAAAAACGGTGTTAAATGTGTGTATCATATATAATGTAGGAAATGAGCTGATGTTAAACGAAACAGCTGACACTTATTTCACTCTGTCTGTAGTGTATTGCCAATGATAGGGTCGTCTCCACTGGCTGTGCAACACTGTTGGATGCTTTTGAATAGTTGTCGGTTCTGTGTTCATTTGACTAGCTCTGTTGGTAGTTACTTATATACTGTTAGTGAGGCAGGTTAAAATCATATTCTTGTAGCATAAGGCTGGTCAATATCACCTAAAACCAATATCATGATTAGTTTCCACATATAGTTAGGTAAAGATGAATCAGACTATATCTCATTTGGAGCTGTCGTGATTAATTGGTAATGGCTAGAAAAATGTATGTCTCCGATAACCTATTTTGAGTTATATTTTAAAGAAAAAAAATATTTTCTTTGAAACAGAATATCTATGTGTGTTGGACTGTTCACCGCGTGCTCAGTAAAACTGATGGATCAGTATCTTTTGGCATTATGAAGAATTACAAGTAAATTGATGAATCGTGAACACAATAGATGAATTCATAATGAAAATAATCGTTTGATTTTTACTTTCATTAAATTGTTGTTTTGGAGAATGATTCAAGGTATTGCAGGAGAAGCAAAGTCAAAAAAAAGACTACATTTCCCTGATTGACCATACCAATGTGTTTTTAAAATGAAGTCATTTAATAATGATGTTGATAGTTTTTCAAATAATTACAACAATAAAACTCAGCTGAAACCGTAGTTTTTGCAGATCATTTTTTAAGTTGAGGGATCAAAGCACTTACTTTTTGAAAGAGTGATAATGTGATAACCACCTCACGGTTCACCTTTGGATCCTGCATTCAAAGACCTTTAGAGATTGAAGAATTGTGTTATCATCAGCACGTTTCTCCTTATGGTTTAATAATCATTTTCATTGTCAGCATGTTTAATAAAAAAATCACCGCAAGGGGAAGTCTTCTGGTTGTCTTGGTAATATGCTGTGAATTCAACAGTCCAGCACCCCCCCCCCCCTTTTTTTCAAGTGATTTGTCATGGTCAGCATTTAAATTTTTTATTTTATTTTATAACTTCTCTCACGAGAAAAAATAAAAAGTATTTGCTGATAAAACCGTGTGTATTTGAGGTGTCTGCTGCTGCTGTGTGTGTATGAAGAAGTAGATGCATGGATAGATGGATGTTAGAGGGAGGGAGGGAGGGAGGTGGTCCTTTTTTGAAATGGAAATGAAGGGGGCACACATCTGGGGGTCTTTCAGACTTTTGTGGGTGGGTGGGGGGGATGAGAAGGTGGGTGTCAGAGGCCCCACGGTCAGAAGTGTGTATGTGTGCGTGGTTAGTGGGGGTTAAGGAAGAATGGATTTGAAAAAAAAGGAGAGGAAAGAGAGTAGGTTCTTCTCACTTCTGGTGCGGTGGGAGGGGAGGAGATAAGGCAAAATGGAATAAAGAGTGGGGGGGGGGGGGTGTCTATGGTCTGGTGTTTGGCCTGTGGAGTGGGGAGTGGGGAGAAAGATGGATGGAGCTCAAAACAAAAGATATAATATAGATTTAAGTAGAAGGAGAAGGTAATGTTTGGGACAATAAGGAGGAAACGGAGCTATGAAAAGGAAATAAAAGTCGGAAGGAAAGAAAGAAAGATGGATGGACAGAAGGATGGATGGATGAGGAACTCATTTGCATAGGAGTGGGAGGAGGAAGAGAGGGGGGGAGAGAAAAAGGGGGCAAGAGAGATCAGTGGCTATAGATGAAAACTTTACGGCTGACAGTTAAATTTACTCCGGGGCCTGTGTGTGAGTGTGTGTGTGTGTGTGTTTGTGTCAGGGTGGGTTGGAAAAGAACAGTGGGGGGGCATGACGTTTGTTCTGCAACATGGCTTTTGGGCTTTTTTAGTGCTTCACACACACACAAGTTGTCCTCTTCCCTTCTTCACCTAGCTGTGAGAATTTCTTCCTCTCTTGTGCTGTTTCTTTCTGTGTGTTTCCCCCCTATGTCTCTCTAAACCAGTTAAAAGCTTAGATGAAGTTTTCCTCCTATATAAAATGATCTGTTCGGTGTCTGTGTTTTTTTTTGGGGGGCCTCGACAGATTGTGTGCTACCCCTGTGATCTCATACGTCAGCCACTCCCTCTGTTGTCTTGTGTTCTTTCACTTGCTTGGACGTCCCTTTAACTCTCATAGCTTTGTTGTGGTGCACTTTGTGTATGTTTACCGGAATTTTTAAATAAAAAACCTGAGAGGATGTGTCCGTTGTGATATATGAGAAAAAGCTATTTTGTTTTATTTAAAAAAAAAAAACCTATCCACCATTAGTTTGACACGATCTGGAAAAATACTCTGGACTTATCTTGCTGGATGCTTAAAACAGCTTTTAATATTGGGAGTGAGGTCTAGAAGGATAAGATAAAACAAGTGCTCCTTGCTTGTTTTTCAGGATGTATTCCAGTAATATTACACCAGAGGCGGACAACTTCACTTATTAGACATTACAAAGCAAAGGTTAACACATGTCTTCATAGGGATGTAACTCTATCCTGAGGAATACTTACAGGCAGAAGGTAAAACCAGTATGTGGAGTGGGAACTAACAGATATCAGCAGATGAGTAAGAAGCAGTGGTATGGAATAAAAAGGAAACACAAAAGTTTTGGGTTGCCACAATGTTAAATAGTGTAGAACTTACTACAGATCATCCTGCAAATGCTATTTGTTAACTGCATCTTAGCAACATACTGTATATTATAGTCATTTTTGCCGTTTCTTTCTGAAGGCCTTTTTCAAATAGATCTACATTTGGGAATCTTCTCATATCAACAAAACCTGGAACTGAAACCTCAAAGAGACAGGAAGACTTAGCCGGTGATGTCTGCAGCACACGGGTATATACCGTATTTTCTGCACTATAAGCCGCAGGTGTTATAATGTTTAATTACCATATGTAAGAGTTCGTGCACAGAGGGGATTGTCGGGAAAGAGATGGCTGCTTGAGGAAGCTCCCATTTATTGACATTTCAACAAACAAGTTGCATATTTGCATAACGTATTCAAGTGTTACCATTTAGTGCAATAGTAGCTACTAGGGATGGGCACGAGTAGTGTTTTCGCTACTCGTGTTTCCACAAGTTTAAAACACATTTTCCTCACTGAAAGTGATTAAATAGACGGGCCACAATTTAAACCGATCGAGTAGGTCTGCGGTGGGGAGAAAAAAAGAGAAAAAAGCATGGGCTGTAGTTGTAACAAAAAAAATTGCCTAAGTCACCATTTAAAATAAGAAGGGCAGCAAATAATATAAAATGATTATCCTACAATTTAAATACATATAAATAACTCACCAAAGCAGTAGACTTAGTAGTTGTATATCCAACCGCGTAATGCTCACTCCGTGTCCGTGAATAATTACCGTGACTAATTCCTCATTAACGGAACGTTACACCGGTCGGTTTTTGAATCTTATCCCCATATTCCCGATTGAAGGCTTCTTAACTGTTGTTGGCTCAGAGCGAATGTGTCCGAAGTAAGCCTTGCTTCTTCTTTTCTTTCCAAGCGGAGAGCACCTTGCATGCTCACCTGGAGTCTACTCATTACTAACTGAGAGTAACAGGTGTCATCTCCCCTTTTTATAAACGTAACTTTATCATCTGCTTTGAAATAATTGGACAGTTATATCCCTGAAAATGTTCTGCAGAAAGCAGAGACCGTGTTCAGCTCCGCGGTGCTGTGGAGAACACAGGCTGCGCTGCGGTGGCACGGAGGTGGCAGTTATTTGCAGTTGCTGTTTGACACAACGCTCAGTTTATTGCACTTGAATCAAAATATTTAATTTTGTTAAACTTTATTATATCCGTTTTGTGCCGTTTTGTACACGTATATAACATTTTAAAATAGGGGCGGGCCGCCAGCCTAAAGGCTACAGACAAAAACAAAACAAAAAAAAAAAACTATTTCCTTATTCACCAATCGAGTTCATTTGAAACGAGGAGTACTTGAGTATTTGATTACTAACGCCTATCCCTAGTAGCTGTAGAACATATACTGTGCTGTGTAATAACAGGGTCGAAAAATGGGGAAAAAGTTGCGGCTTATAGTCCGAAAATTACGGTAGTTAAAAATAAAATGACGGTGTTTAATATTGTATCTTGTTACGTAGGCCAGACCTCTTTATTATAGCTCTTAGATTCAAGTAGCATATACAATGACTCATAGGGAACATAGTTACTTATATATATATATATATATATATATATATATAAAAGAAATGCAATCTCATACGGGAGACATACATTCTGCCTTTCCAATTGATAACAATGTTCAGCTTTAGTGTTGAATTGGTCAGATTTAGGTTGAAAGTCATTAACCAGACCACATTTGCAAACTTACTAAACCTTTGCCCCCTCATGTTTAGGAAACACCTCAAGTCCAGTTTGACATCCCCGCAAACTACAACCTCCATTATAAACATATTGTTTTGATTAGCACCCCTTTGAAGCTTTTTCAAAAAAGTTGCAATTATAATGAATGAGAGTGTGCCCTTAATGCACAGACATTCCTATTGAAGTTCTGAACTCATTTACAGGTTAAACATTTTTTTTTCTTCAAAAAACGAAACGTGGCTTGCAGAATCTGAATTCTAAAACATGGACTATCTGAGAGATGATACGGCTCCAGGGGGTTATTACGCCAGATTCTCTATGTCTTCGTAAATGAAAAACAAATCATTGGAAACATCCCTTTGCCACAAAGACTAGCAGAGTGAAGGATTCTTACACATTCAGTCGCTCGCTACACTTGAGAATTCTGTAGCTTTCTAGATGAATCACATCCAAGGGGGAGTTCAGACATCTTTGGCCCTAACGTGTATCTTCTTATTGTTTCTGAAGGCTGTGACAACTCGACAACTGCGCATCGAAGATATCACAGCGACTTACTTGTTACGTTATTGTCACACCATCAATCCAATTTCCATTAAAGTCCAGTGTTTTGAACGGAGTCCAGCAGCCCCGCATTGACTGGAAGAAGCTCCCGAGTCTTGCTTTCCCGATAGTGTTTCAAACAGGGAAACACTGCTTCACTTGGCCAGCGTGCAGATAGAAGAAGGGCTCTGGAAAGGAATATAAAGTCAACATTGTAGCTTTGAAAATGTTCCGTTGTGTGTGTGTGTGTGTGTACGTGGATGCACGCCTTAAGTTTGTCCAGACTTTTTCTTTTCCCCCCGTCGGGCCGGCCGCTCGCTCGCAAGGATTCGTCCGATTCTCCGGCAGTGGAAAGTGTGTGCGCGTGTGTGTGTATACATGAGAGCAAGAGTTGTGTTGAGTTGTGAATGTGTTATAGTGTGTGTGTGTGTGTGTGTGTGTGTGTGTGTGTGTGCGCGCATTCGGCCGTTCAGTGTATCAGCGTGTTTCTGTCTGTGGATGATGTGCGTGTGGGTTGACTGACGTAATGTTTGAGCTTACCCAGACAGAGACAAACCAAACCATGACACACACACACACACACACACACACACACACACACACACACACACACACACACACACACACACACACACACACACACACACACACACACACCCCTGTGTGTGTGTGTTTAAAATCATCAGATGTGCCTGGCAGACTTTCGCAGGCTGGTGAGATGTATATATGTGTGTAAAATGTGTGTGTTTCTGGCAGCGCTGCAGTTTGTTTTCCGTATTTTTTTTTGGTGGGGGAAAAAAAGACAGCTAGGCAAGCGTCAACAATCGGCGTGTTGATTTATGCAGCTACTAGTTCCTTCCATTACGCCTTACAAACTACCACTGAAGCAGAGTTTGTTCTCCATTATTTTTTTTGATGTATGGGAGCCTTTGCTGTGGAGAGAGCAAGGTCAAAATCAACAGTCCACTACTGCCTTGATTTATGCAGCTCCCCGCTTTCCTGCCCGCTGTCATACATCAAGGGCAGGACGTTAACACTGTGTCCGTCCAACAGGCAAAATGTGAACGCTGACCTAGACTGTGCTTGGTAAACGTTGTCGCCTGGACCATGCCACGGCAGCAGCAGCCATTAACCAAATGTGTTTCTGCTGCAGCCTCTTTTGGCCAGCAGCAGAGCCAATACTTTTTACCTCGGCAGATCACAAACTTTAGGTCTGTAATAAATCCTTTTAGTCGTTTCTTTGTTCCATTGCCAATACTTTGACTGGTTTATTGTTGTAAATACACTGAAATATTACTGTTTTAGAGGTGCACTTATTTAACTTGTTGCTTTTAAATGAGGCAGTGTACATGGCTGGCAAAACATATAATGTCTTGTTTTTTACTTAAAGTTTTATACTTAAAGTTTTATATTTCTGACGTGGCTCTAGTGCTAAGTGTTCTAAGGCAGATACCATGTAATGTCTCTAGGTTACCTGGGAAATTTTCGTAGCATCATGTGAGTCCCTCTTGATCTCTCTCTCCCCATGACATTCTTTTTTTTAATGGTCATATTTGACTAATAAACTGATGTTTTTTTTCTCTTCAGTTTTCTCCCTGTTTAAGTCTTTTTTTTTGACAAGTTTCTCCTTATCCAAATCAAGCGTGGACAGAGGTTGTTGTTTGCTGTACAGATTAAAGGTGGAAGCAGCGATTCTGGACAATGCTTGTTGTCAAAATCACTCCAGAATTACTGACACTTTTAAGCCTCCCCTCCCACCCCCCACTCCTCCAAGGCATATTGTTATGGGTGGTATTGGGCTATTATAAATCAAATTGACTTGCGCTAAGAGGCACTAGGAGGAAACGTATCTATGACAGGAAAGTGACAGTCAGTGTGTGAGTGACTTGCACGTGCGTCTGTGTCACAGAGCCAAACTTGAAAGCTCTGGGCGTTCCTTACAGTAATGAAAATACAGACCACACCCTCCACTTTCACCTCAGTGGCTTATAGATCTGGTTGATCAAGGTTGGGGAAAAAGTACAATTGTTGGCACGACTCTGTTATTACAAAGTGTTCTCTACTCGGTGATTATCTCTAAGTGATAAAAAGGAGTTTCTGCATTGCTCTATTGTTTGTTGTGCTAACTGCGCAGTGAGCAGTGCTTGGCTATTTCAGATCGGATTAACTTAACAAACCAAAACCAGCGAAACCAGACTCGTGCAGAGAAGGTGTAACTATGATAAGAATATATAGAAACTGAACTAGTAATAAATGAAGTGCACAGTATGAGATGCAGGTTCATTTTGATGTGAAACAATGATTTAGGGCTGCATGTGATGATTCTTTTTTATTAAAGATTAATATCTTTTTGATTAACCCATTGATGACTATGGCAATCTAGGATGCATGTCCTTAATGCCTGAGGGTTTTCTGAAAAAATAGTACGAATTGTCAAGTCTACCAAAACCTTAATATCTAAGCCTGTGTAGCACATAGAAACATGAAATAAAATACATTTAAAAGTTAAGGTTCACAGGTTTTATTTAAACATGCTCCCTTAGCGCTTACAAACCAACAAATATTTCTAAAAATCGTCAAAATTAGATGAATTCGAAAATTATTAAATATTGTTAATAAATAGATGCAATGTGTTGTGTGATTTTCGTCAGTAGTCTATAGTAGACCTTGATTCTGCGCACCAAACGCCACTAACTGTTCTGTCGCCGACATAGCTGGCGTATTATTTTTTATTATTTTTTTTATTTTTATTTCTTTTGATTGACATGATTTTCGGCAAACCACACAACTTTTGGGTGGTCTCGTGGTCTTAAAAAAATCAACAAAACCCACCTCATGTGTATTTGAACCAATGACAGTGCATTCAATGCTGGGAATGCCATGAAAATTAGATAAAGTAATAATGCTGCACGATGCATCATCAGGCAGGAGAGCCAATGTGGCATCGCGCAGCAGCCGTCATCAATGGGTTAAGGAATATATTTGTTTAGTCCAGTGAGACAATTCTAAGAGCCAAGGTTGACATCTTCACATTGTTTGTTTGGTAAAGAAAGCGGGCAGACTAAAGAAGCCTAAATGGCTGAATGGTTAGTCTATTTCCTATAAAAAAAAGCAGTTACTAGATCTGGTTTAACTAACCTTGCCTCGTGTGAATGTCAATAGTTAGCCTGCTATCGGTGTATGACTGTGTGTGTGAATGGTAACGTGGGAAAGGAAAACAGGTCTCCCTTGAAAAAGAGTCTTCGGTCTCAATGGGATTTACCTGTATAAATAAAGGTTTAAAAAAAAATATATAGGGGAAGGTGGGGTGAATTGTGCATTTTGGAAGTTGCAAAACCCCTTGTTTCTAGAAAACCGTGGAAGAAATTGGAAATGTGACCACATATTTAAGAAGAGCCATCCATTTGACTCATCCTGTAAAGAAGGGAGACACAAGGAATAAGATATAAGCACATTTAAGCTCAAAAAACTGTGTTTTGCCTTTCAAAGTAAAATTTCCATGATCAAGGTTTTTTGATTATTGTGTCTGAACAATTATAGACACGTTTGAAAACATTTGACACATGTTTTAGTGCTTTGGTATGCTACACTTTGAGTCTATATAGTTAGCACAATGTCAACCCTAAATTGCTGCATCATGCCTATTATCCAAAATTCTGGGGATGGGGTGATTTGTGCGCAAGGGCCTGGGTGAGTTATAAGTAAGTAAGTAAGTAAAATGTATTTATAAAAGCACATTTATGACAGTCTGCACTGTCCAAAGTGCTGTACATAGTGCATTCAGTAGGTAAACAATGAAGGTACAATAACAATAACCAAAATAAAAGACGTAAAGCCCATACATCCACATAAACACAGATATTAGTGCAGAGGTAAGATAGTTAATGGGGAGGAAACACCAGGGTGTACATATGGGTTTTGAGCCTTGATTTAAAGGCAGAAATGTAGGGGGAATCACATTTGTCAGGTGGCAGTTGGTTCCACAAGCACGGAGCAACTAGTGCAAAGTACATTTCTGAGAGTTGTGCCAGTGGCATGGCTGTATACGCTGGTCACCAAAAGAAAGTGATTGTCTACAGTAGCTCAGAAGAGAGTGACATCTCAATTCCACTTAACGACACCACTGATGAGAGTTCAGATGGCCAGAAAGATGATGATGGTGACTTTGTCATTGTGACACAATGACGCACAAATCACCCCACTACGTGGGGTGATTTGTGCGTCAAGACAACTTTTTTTCCGAAAGCTATATTTCTTAAACAGTTTATTCCAGATCCAAAGTTTTTATTGCCAGGGATGCACAACATCCTGAAATATATGTACATATTTGAGTTGGAGACATAACTGTCAAGGCCTCACTTTAAAATCACTTTGAGTAAAAAGTTGCACAAATCACCCCACCTTCCCCTATATATATATATATTAATTGTTCTGGCAAAAAAAAATCTTTTTAACAGTGAATTTCAATCATCAGCCCAAAAGGATTGGTTATGAACATAGTGATTTTTTGGATGAAAGCGTATAGACGGTGATCAGAGCAGTGATTTGACGTGACCATCAGCAGTTACTGTCAGCTGCTTTTCAACTGCTCAAAGTGGGCTTCATGTTAATCTTTTGAAGCCAACTTATAAAAACCATATTGTAAAAATTTTTTCTCCTCCATCAGTCCAAAGAAGACTATTTCAACAGAGGATTTGTCACTGAATGACTTAAAGTTGCATCAATAATCCCCCCCACACATGTTTCAAGATACATGTTGATGACATGATATGATTTCAATAAAAACTATAAAAAAATAAATCGGGGTGCCCTGGTGGCGTAGTGGATAGAGCGTGTACCATGTTGGCTCAGGCCTCGTTGCAGTTGTCGCGGGTTCAAATCCGACCCGTGGACCTTTAATGCAGGTCAACCCCCCTCTCTCTCTGTCTCCCCCTTTCAACTCTTTCCTATCTAATAAAGCTGGAAAATGACAAACAAATAATCTTAAAAAAATAAACTATAATTTTTTTAGCTCATGATGTACTTTTGGCAAATATTAAAGGCTAATTTCATAGTGTGTTTAAAGGACAAATGAGAAACAGATGGATCTCATTGTCATGTTTTGTTTGCCTACTCTTTTGCCTCTTACTCAGCTATTGATGTGAACTCCCTGTCACAGTAATGAGGAGTCAACAACAACAACAACAGTACGAAAAAAAGTGGAATCCTTGGTTTAGCTTTCCTGCCTGTCTTTGTATCCAGGGCAAACACAGTTGTATCGTCACCTCAATTTAAAAATCATCCTGTTCTTAGCCTTCTTAGCAAAACATAAATACACTAAATACAATAATACAATTTAAACCAATTCAAACAATTTCTGAACAAGATAAATATATGCAAATGGCCTTTTTTATTCATGCTCCCCTAAGCTGCTCAATGTGTCGGAACATAAGCAAAGTAAGCAGACCCAAAACAACAGTAACTATCAAGGCGTGTCAAATCTTGTTATTTTGAAATTGAGCTTTCGCTGTACAGTTAATTATTTCTATTTCTGTGTTTGGTCTTGTTAAAACCCAAAGTTGTATAATAAAGATAGGAACAAATGTTTATTCAGCTTGTGCATGAATAATTCCGTAGAGCTTTTTAACATCGCACTTGTAATTTTGTAAATTCAAACAATCAAAACAACTGAATAAACCTATACTTTTGCATATATAACGTTTGAGTAAAATACAAAATGGTTTCCTGTACATCCAGAGAGTAATGGATGGAAGATGGGAGCTAAACTTGGGTCTGCATGACATCTAAAAAACCAACCCAATGCACATCAGAGAAGAGAGCCCTTGCATCTGTCCGTCTGCTGGCCGTTGTACAGATACAAGATAAAGTTTTTATTAGTACATGCGAAGAGCAGCGTTGTGTATTTAAAATATATTCAAAACAAAAAAACGACTGAAATAATCAATTTCAGATGGAACAGTTGCGTTGGATATGAAACAATGTGCCCTCTGTGCTCCCTAATTGGTGGAACATGGAGCTTAAGTCTGTCTACATAACATCTGAAAAACGAACTGAGACACATCAAAAAAGCCCTGTTCAAAGACAATCATTTTCCCGGGGACAGAGGGTGTGTGTGTGGGGGGGACGGGGGGGGGAAGACTGGGGAAGAAACACACGCATAATTAGTTTGACCACCATGTCATTTGAAATGGCATCAGCAATAACAAATCAGAAAGCTATAAAAGATGCGAAAGGAGATAAATTAAAGGGCTTGTGTTTCATGGTAGAGAAATGACTGAAAATGAATTTGAGTCGAGTGTGCACGCTTGTCAGTGTGCATGTACAGTATACGTGTGTGTCTGTGTGTTTTGTTGGCAATGGCACGGCTTTAGCGTTTGTGTGGGTACATGCATAAGATGTGTGTGTGTGTGTGTACGCGTGTGCATGTGTGTGAGCAAGGGAGGGAGGGAGGGAGGGAGGGAGGGAGGGAGGGAGGGTAGAGTTAGTGAGTGGGTATTTGTGTGTAATCATGTACGTCAGGCCGTCATGAATGGTGTGTTTGAGACAGAGCGGAGTGTGGAGTTCCTCGGGGCTGGACCAAATTGGAAACAGAAAAACAAACATTCCCTAGGAACCCCCGCTCTCCACACTGCCCCCCCCTCGTCTGCCGGCTAGTGGCGCAGTCCAACCTGTCTGGGACAATGTAACGGTCTATAGTCGGAGCAGACCACACACATTCGTGGAGGGGGGGTGGAGAGGGAGGCTGTGGTGGAGGGGGGAGAGTTGCGGGGGAGGGGGATGGAGGTGGAGGGAGGCATCTCAGCCACAATGACAGTTGGAAAAACAGACAGCAGAAGAAGCAGCATATTGAAATGACAGAGAGCTCAGTGATGGAGGATTGACGGGAAAGGCAGAGTGAAGGAGGGAGAGAGAGAGAGAGAGAGAGGGAGGGAGGGAGGGAGGGAAAAGTGAGACGACGGAGAGTAAGAAAGTTGATGGACACGAGATGTGGAAATGTAGGAGTTGTAGCAGCGAGAAAGAGAAACGAACGGAGGGAGAGAAGGGAATGAAAGAAAAAAAAGACATAAGTCACGCTGTAGAAATAAAGTTTTAAAAAAAGAGGGGGATAAGGAGAAAAACAGAGGGGCAGGGAAATACAGTGATTGAGTAAATGAGTAAGCAGCAGCTCTTACTTGACTGAGTCAGAGTTCCACCGGGGGGAAAATATCTTAAGAGTCACACACTCGCTCTTTGAGAAAGAGCAAAACGTTTTCTCTCCCTTTTTTCTTTTTCCTGTTTTCGAGTTCTGCTAATGAGTAAGTCGCCCTCCAGTTATTCCTTTTTGCTTTCTTTTTGTTTTCGAGTAAAACCTCCTTACTTTCTCTCGGCTCTAATAGCTAATGCTATTATGTGGTCAATCATGTAATAACCGGAAGCGTGTGCGTGTGTGTGTGTGTGTGTGTGTGTGTGATAGAAAGAGACAAATAAATTGTGTGTGTGTGTGTGTAATTTCGCAGTTAGGATTTTACAGCCTTGGAGAAGAAATAGCAAAAAATGAGTATTATCTTCGTGTTGTGTGTTTGTTTGCGTGTAGTCCTCACGGTGTGTTTACATCCATTTAGGTGTTCAATGAGCTGTTCTCATTGAGGACACTGATGACATCCCAAACGTCTACCTGGAAAATAACAACCCTTTTTAAAATTTTCGACAACATGTTGATATCCTGAAAAACATTAGGGTTTTAAAATGGGAGGCTCTTTTCAGAATGACTCATCATTTCAGTAATGACTCATAATGTGCTTTTACTTTTCATCCCACCACTTTTTCCTCCCTCCTTTTTTCTTCTTCAAACAGACAGCTATGTCCCTTATTCAGATAATGACATGCTCCAGCAGTCAGACCTGCTTGGTGTGTGTCAATGCTCTATCTATAGTCCAAACAAAGTTATAGTGTTGTGTGGATGTGGTAAGGACCACACTGGACCAGGTAAACCACTCTACAGGTATCCTGGGAGATTTGGGCTCCTGTAGCTCTTCTGCTTATTGACTCTGCCCTTTGAATCTTCAGTGGTGGTAGTTTAGCAGAAATGTTTCAGTTGTATAAGTTCAAAGAAAGGCGATTGTATTTTTGAAAAATAAAAGCCTCCGAATAAAGGAGATTTAACAATTGGATTCATAAGCAACCGAGAAATAAGTTCAAAATATAGACTATAGGCGTGTGTGTGTGTGTGTGTGTGTGTGTGTGTGTGTGTGTGTAGACATTGAACTTCTCTCTTATCCACCACTGATACACACACACACACACACACACACACACACACACACACACACACACACACACACACACACACACACACACACACACACACACACACACACACACACACACACACACACACACACACACACACACACACACACACCTACGCACCCAGGCTGCTCAGACTGACCCAAGGAAACTGGCTTTGTATAAATACAGACTCAGATTTAGATTTGTGGTGAGAGGGAGAGAGAGGCATGGCGGATGGAAAGAAGAAGAAGGGGTGGCAGAGAGAGAGAGGAGTGGTACAGAAAGAGAGGGTGGGGTGATTTTTGTGGTTGGGGCAACAAAAGGGGGAACTGAGAACCGGAGAGTGTGACATTTAACACTGTAGGATTACTGAAGAAGTAATAAAACAAATACAATTGTCAACGGTCACAGCCACTGGAATTTGAACACGTGACATTGCATTTATTAGTTAATTTCCTGGAAATGGCTCGTTGACGATTCTGATTCGTGAAGCGATCGATATTGAAATGGAGTGAATAACACTTGTGGAAACGCAGTTGCATCGCAGTTACCTCAGGCTGTACATTTCTTTTTTAATTTGAATGAATTACTGGTGTTATTATGAGTGGCTTTTTAGTCAGCAATATATCGGCAGCACACTGTATTGAGCACTTTACTTACATTGTTTTCTTTTCTAGGATTTTTTTGAGTTTCAACCAGCGTGTTTGTTTTATACAGGGCTGTTATTTGACTGCACCAACTTCGATAATGACCCTCTCCCTCCCTCCTCTCCCTCCTATCGCACGCACGCACGCACGCACACTTTTTGTTGTTTTCAGACACATTCCTTTTGTTAATTGCAGATTTTTAAAGAAAAATACAACACAGAGAAATGACTAGCACAATTATGGCCTTTCTTTCTTCGAGCAACGCTGCTTAATGCTTTCCCATTTCAATGGCACATGTCATTTTTTGACGTTTTTAAAGTACGTTACCAGTGGCTTGGCTTTTTCTCCGGCCCTTTTAAAACGTTCTTCACCATGTGGAAGGCGTTGTCAGCTGTCAAGTACGATGATAAAGCAAAATTGGCGCAATTAGAGTCTGACTGCCCGGGGGCCTCAACGGTGGTGCACTTAATGTTTTTTTTAAAACGTATTGTTCGTCTTTGATCAGCCAAGTCAAATGGGATTGGACTAAAAATCTGGGATAAAATAGTTTACTGTATACGTAAAAAAAGAAGTCTGGACATGTCGGACATAAATACGGACCGAAGTCTGTCTCAAATAGGTTCCAGTAAATGTTGCGGAATGCGCTTGGTTTGTAACGTTATTTGTCCTCCTGTCATTTTCCAGGTTGTTAAGCTGATGGTGGACTCTGACAACCGTGACTGAGGGAGAGACCTAAACCAGAACACCCCCCCCCCCCCAAAAAAAAAGACTGTACAGCAAGCAAGCGAAGGGGGCAAAGCCTGCATAACACTTCGTACACGGATCTACAACACACTTGATCAAACTGGAAAGCTGTATCGCCACAGCTGTTAAGCATAAGGAGGGTAGCAGCAAGCCCCAGAGGTAGCCGATCGCAAAGTGGAGTTAAAGACCTTTCTTAAACAAACGACAAAGAAGAAGAAGAAGAAGAAGTGAGAAGAAGGCCTTTTATGCTCTGATGTTCACAGAGCTGTGTGGAGTTGCTTGGACCTGATAAAGGAAACTGGAGGGATATTAGTTCGGGAGCCTGTGACACCTGGTTTCTGCTTCACATTAACCGTGTGGAGTTACAGTGGGGGGCCGGTAAAGCCTAAACTGTTGGACCGCTGCGGAGAAGTGGGTCCAGTCAGAGGGAGCTACCTTCAACAGAGCTGATGCCAAGGCCGAGAGTCAGCCATGATGTTTTTATAACCTGATGAACAGCAGAGGTAAGAAGACATAATATATGTTTTATTCCCAACCGCAATTTTTTTTTTAAACTCAATTTTATGGTTAATAACTTTATATATATATATACCCTCTACTTTCTCCATCATTGGGACTTATTTGAGAAAAAGGAAAACATTTTAATACCATGACAATGTAAGATAAAGTACAAATTAACTGTATAATTTATCATGCATTTTTTTAATTCTTATTTTTTTACTCTGCATGCTTTGGTAAAATGTAGTTATTAGAGGTGTAGTCGTATCGCTCCATATTGCATATACACATATTTATTTAATTTTTCAACATTTATATATTTTCAGTTATTCTTAATTATTAATATAAATTGTTAAATTTTATATGAGTAATTACTCTTTATTAACTTAACTTAAATTAATATTTTTTTTTACCACATTGGCATCTATATTCATCTTGCAGAATTAGTATTGACTTAAAAAACTCATTATTAAATCATTTTAGGCTACGAATAAACTTGATGCAATATTTGAGAGGATTTGTGTGTGTGTGTGTGTGTGTGTGTGCACGTCTTTGTGTGTGGGTGTTCTGGAGAGCATAGCAAAGTGACTCACATTTTTATTTAAACTTTAAAAAACAACGAGACAACAAAACTAGATTGCATCCGTTGTTTGGAGAAGAAAAAGGGGAAAAGTTGTGAGCGGCATCTCTGAGCCTCTCTTTAAAACATTTAAAAAACTCAACCGGCTTGTGTGTGGGGCTTATTGGATTAGCGTCACTGCCTTTAGCTAAAATGGGTGCAGCCAGCGAATAGTTTACTGAGACTAAATGACTGCTGATAACTGCAGACGTTTCATGCACAGCAACAACGGTACTCTGAAATAAAAGAAACTGGTCTTAGTCATCACTGTTGGAGGAAGTGACTGTGTGTTGCTACCCACATGATATGGTCTTCAGGTTAGGTTTTTTTGTTTTCTTGCGGAAAACAGTTTGATGATTGATGATTTATTTTTCATATTTTTTATCAGAACAACGATAAAAAAAATGTCTTTGACGTCATACGGTGATAGACTCTGAGCCAGACATTACCTGCTCCCCCCCTTCATATGCATTAAACCTCATTTAAGAAACACAGCTCATTATACATTATACTCTATAAAGTTTGGTGGCAGCAACTCGGTCAGGGCGAGATCATATTCTTAGAGCTTAATATCAAAATAATTGTTTGCAGCTGTTTCTTGTTCACAGTCACAGACATAACTGCTTTTGCAAATACTGCAAGCTTTTACTCAAATCGCCACAGTGTTATAGCACTGATACAAAAGCAGTGGTGTAAATTTTGCCAATCTGCTAGAATGGTGACAGCGATAGTGCGTTTGCAATTACAGTATGACGATGCTCACCTTTTTGCACCTGTAGAGCTTTATTTTGTCTGTGTTGTCTCAAGAAGCCAGTTTTTCTGTCGCCGCATACATTCATTGTATCGTATTCATTGAATTGGTAACAACACAGTTCATTGTAATACAGGAAATGCAAACGCATACAGTTGAGGTTATTATGTTATTATGCACAAACCAGCAGCGGTATGTGGCATAGGGTGCATGCATTATAGTAGCTGAGTATTGTATCGATTATGTCGGAATACTCTACACTTAATTGAGTTTTGCGGAATAGAAAAATCCAAAAATGTGTGCTGTGTGGGCAATTGTTTGTATGCGTGAAAGACAGAGCACATTTTAAAGTAAAGTAAGCAGTTGTGTTTGTTAAAAATAGTGTTGTGTAGAACAACATACTTTTTACCACACCGTATTATGCTGCATCAGGACTATTGTAAAACTGTGCTTGGAGACACACACACACACACACACACACACACACACACACACACACACACACACACACACACACACACACACACACACACACACACACACACACACACACACACACACACACACACACACACACACACACACACACACACACACACACACACACACACACACACACACACACACACACACACACACACACATACAAGTAATACAATTGCTGTGTTATCCTCCTGCACCTGTGTCACCACCACACACACTGAGGTGCACTTTGTTTCCTTTCTCTTTCTCTCACACACTCATGCACTTTTTTTTTTATCTTGCTGTCTCGAAAACAGACATGTATGGCAAGTATATGTATTAACCACAGTTACTCATCGTTGAGTCTAACAAATGAAACCAACAAACACAACAACAAACATAACATTTGCTCTAAATATATTGCTTTGGTGTTAGAAGTGGAATCTCATACTACTCCAGCTAAGCATGAAAATACTTTTTAGTGTAATTTGGGTGAACTGAGCCTTTATCGGCAAATACAGGGAGGTCCATATGCTTACTACTTTTTCGTGTGTGCTCCTTCCGGCTGTGTATTTTTATTTATGCCCGGCGTTATCTCAGTATGTTAGAGATGAATGATTAGTTCAGAGTATATGTACATATGAGGCCTTTTACGCAGGTGTGTGTGTGTGTGTGTGTGTGTGTGTGTGTGTGTGTGTGTGTGTGTGTGTGTGTATGTTTTTCATTATGTGGTGTGGTGGCTTTGCTTGGTGATGTTATTCAGCAGGGCGGATTGCTTTGAGCTGCTTGATGCTTTTAGCTGTGGTCTGTGTTTTTGTGCGTGTTTTTTAGTCTGACTGTTTCTACGTGTGTGTACGCTGGCACGCCTTCATCTGTGTATATGCACACATGTGCTCGTGTGCTTTTGTGTGCGTGCGCTGCGGTATTATGTGGTCTTTGATGTGCTAGTACAAGTCAGATTTGGCAGATTTTTAGAAAATTGAGGAATGTTGAGGAGAGACAATTCAGTCAGGCCCACAAGCAAGTTTGACTCTCATGCTAGTACACACACACACACACACACACACACACACACACACACACACACACACACACACACACACACACACACACAAGACTCGTGAGTTCATTTCTGTGATGTAGGCCCCTGCAAGTGAGTTTTGCTGCTATGAGGCAGTGAGTATTTATGTCTGTCAGTTAGGTCTCTCTTTCTTCTCTATGTCATCCTCTCCGTCTGTTTGTCTGTGTGTTTGGCCCTGGCTCTTCCTCAATTACATGACCACCAAACGTCATGTGTGAAAGTGTGTGAACGTACAACTGCAAGCTACCTGTTGACCTATTTGCACAGAATAGGTCAACAGGTAGTTTCTATTGTGTGTTAGGGGATGATCTCATCATTCTCTAACAGCCACATGTCCCACTTTTCATTCTCACACACACACACACACACACACACACACACACACACACACACACACACACACACACACACACACACACAACTGTGTCAGTGTTTCATTCTGTGTGTGTGTGTGTTTGCAGCACAGCAACAGATAGTCATTCATCATTCTGTACAGAGGTCATTAAACCTTTGCCCCTCTTGCGCTGACACACACGCACACAACAAGTTTTCCACCTTGTCACCCCAAAAGCCAAACAACGATTTATTCTAATTAGTGCCAATTAAGACTTATTAATTATGCAGACATAGATTAATAAAGGAGATGTCACCAGCTGTCATGACAATTAATGACCTAATTTGTTTGATTTTCAATGACCGAATTGTTTAAAGGGCATAGAATTAATCAAAGATCAAAGCGACAGGTGTGTGTGTGTGTGTGTGTGTGTGTGTGTGTGTGTGTGTGTGTGTGTGTCAGTGTGTCATCCTAAATAATATGGGTTTCTGTGTGAAGTTTGTGTCTGTTTACATTGCACTATAGTTATTTTTGAGACAGTACAGTAGACTTTATTTTGACATCTTTTTAACCATAATTTGTGTGTGTGTGTGTGTCTGAGGCATGTGTGGGACTATGTATATACTGTACATGACACTTTAACACAGTCAATTAATACTAAAAATAACCTGAGAAAACAGTTTTAGTCCGGTAAATACATTTGTTTTCCATTACCACCTCACTTAGCTAATGAAGAGCGTTTTGCCATTGTCTTCATACAGTATATTTGTCTGTGTGTGCACATTTGTGTAGGCTTCCCGAGCCATTAGACCTGCAATATGTGTCACTGCTTGTTCCCATAATAACGCGTGCTACGCCCATTCACCTCGAAAAATTAACCCTTTTGTTGCTTGTGAGCGAGGAGGCTAGCTGTTTGTTTTTCTTTGCATGCAGTGCATGTGTGTGTCTCTGTGCCTTGGTCTGGGTGTGTGAAGAAGAAGTGGGTTTGTGTGTGTTTTTTTGTTCAGTTTCGCTACAACATTGCGTTCTAGCCAAGTGAACAAGTGTTAACAAGCTCTGTGCAGACTGTATTTATTTAATCCATATGCTGGTGAACTATACAGCTGTGTGCTGCTCCTGGTATGTCTGGAAGGAAAAATCACTCTGCAGTCCCAGCCTTTGTCTGAGGTATAGATATTTTTTCTGCCAAGTCAGCTGGAATGCGGCCACTTATATTGACAAAAACTTGTATTGTGATGTTTTATTTGTTGTATTGCTTAAAGGAGCACTTTGCTGATAATTCATTTTTTCAAACCGTTTATTAGGATGACAGAGCTTGTGGTGGTTGTGTCACTGTAGCAACTGTCACCATTCATCTATATTTCCTGACATGATAGGAAGAGTTTGACCAAGATCAACCAACCTCCAAATATACATGGACACATTCCAAAACATGTTGTCAGAATCAGCATACATGTGTGAGTCATAGTCCTCACTGCTGAGCTGAGGAAAATGCTACCAAGACAGACAGACAGACAGACAGACAGGCTGCTGATTGTGCTAGTGCCAGTTTGGCAGCAGTAGCCTCACCACCTGAGTGGATAAAGACACAGCTGGAGTGGGCTGACAGGCTAGTAGTGGCTAGCGCTGGTTGCTTCAGCTAGCATCCAGCGCGCTCAGCTAAAGCAGCCAACAGAACCACTCACCATGAACCATACAAACAGCTATAGCTAGCTGGGGGCCGACAGATAGTTCCAACTGGTAGTTTATTTTTTATTTTTCAGGTCCAGGTGAACATCAAAGCCAAAGGCAAAAACGAGGCAGTCCACCATGCTGCAGTGCATTTCACAGTATGACCGCTGTGTTTGTTTGACTATGTTGCCAATGCCAGTGCAGGTTTCTTCTCTAGTTGAAATATCTTTCGACACTTTGCTTTATGCTTTTCTAAAATTGAATATAACCTTTTTTCTTTTCCTGCAGTGAAGTGGGGGGACATATTTCATTTTAAAATGTAATGTTACGGCCACCACCCTTCATGCAAATAAAACAAATACAAACTGTTTTGCTATACACATTTCTTAAAAAATAAGTATTTAACAAGAAATGTAACACATTGATGAGTGTGTGTTTGTGTAGAAAGAGAAGTATAGATTCACTTGACATGTGTAAACATTGACCTCTTTTGTATATTGGTTTATAAAATAAAATTCTTGTGTTTTTAATGCTAGCAATTTATCTGTATGTGCCATAAATTCATGTCAGCCTCCGGTCTTTCCAGGAGACAGTTAACCTGGAGATAGACAGTGTGTGTGTGAATACAACAATGCAACAAAAAGATCAGCAACTATTAGCTATTGTAAAACATAAAAGAACATCAATAAATCAAGGATCAAAAAGATAAATAGAATAACTGAAAACAAAAAACAATGATTTCACTAGCATATGGAACTCTTAACTTTCATACACTGCTATATAAACACTGCCCTCTTCTTATGAACCCAGTTTTAGCTCTTGGCGAGATGACTCACCGTTTTCTCTGTACCATGTCTTGACAGAAGTCTCTTATTTGGTCTTAACGAATCAGTGCCGAGTAAGTGGACCTGGAAAAATCGGACGTCTTTTGAATGTGGCTTGCTTTGAGTCCCTCAGTTACGTTTGACTTGCAATAACAAACACTGTTGAATTTGACTCCTGAATCCTCTCAGAGCCAATTGTCAGTAATAGAACATGAAACGTTCCATATCGTTAAGCCCATTGGAGGGCCCGCTGTGTCGCCAAACTAAGAGGGGAAACGGGGCATTGACTGATTGGCAGATACATTGATTAAACTACCATCACAGAAAATAAAGCAGGGACTGACATTTTTAGTTTTTCTCCTTAAAGGTGCACACAACAGTAACTTTTCAGGGAAACTTTTATAACCTTCAAACAGTGTTCCAGGGATCACATTTTCCTGTGAGGAAAGTTTGTTTATTCAGTCATGAGAGTATACCTAGTAGAAAATGTTCACTTCTCTGACACACCCAAAGTGACATAGTGCACCTTTAAAAGAACAACACAAAACATGCGTTACTTTTAGTTGCTTCTAACGTGTTGGCATCATACCATATTCATATAAATTCTAAGAGTGAGAGAGAGAGAGCACTGAATCTTTGAGAGTAAGAGTCCGGGAGAGAGAGATACAAGACTTGACTGTATCACCGCTGATCTCAAGGCAGACTTAATAAGGAGGTGTATGTGTGCTTTGTTTGCTTTGGCATGTGATTCTGCTCCATGCACTGCCGCCCTTGATGTTGTCATCTAGTGAAATTTGCCTCTCGACGACTTGCTTTTATGTGACTTCTTTATGTACATCCACTACAGTAAGTGAAGCAGTAAGTTGCTCAATTTGATTGGCACTAGACTTCCAATCTAGCTATGGGCTGGCTGTGTTGTTTTCCCGTCTGAGCAGATACAAATTTATATCTCATCGTAATTTCTCAGTCCATGTGAGCTATGGAAATAAATGCTAATGACGCTCGCTGTACCAATCTATCAACATAAGTCTTTATTTTTACTTTTATGTAATGACTGTACTAGCTAATAAACAATACATTTTCCAACCCACTGTTGAAAGTGAGTAGGTTAAATAGGAATAATGTCTCGGGCACGTTACAGTGTATATCTCACTCTTGACAGTCTAGAGTGAGTATTGTGAGCACAGCGTTTTGATGGACATGCCATTTAACTTAGTTTTCATTGTTATTTTTGAGCGCACCCTTGCTTGCTGCCAAATGGGATAAATCTAAGCCGTCATATTAGCCTGTTTAACCAGGAAGACCTCAATTGTGTGGTGCTGTAGAGTTCCAGCTACTCCCAGACATCTGCCCCAGCTGCCCAACACACTGGATTTAAAAGCGCCTCTGTTTGACTATTAAGTACAACACCTACTTTTAGACTGGGGGGAAATAACTAACCTCTCTAATGGATAAGTGCCTTAGAATGCTTAATGCTTGAGCCTCTTCGTGTGCAATGCATGCGTGTGTGGTTGGTTTGAACGAGCACGCGTATTTGGTAATCTCCATGGCAGGTTCCTTGCCATTAGTACTCTACTGAACAAGGCCGCAATTCATTCGGCAGGTTTAACTGACTAGTGTGTGCGTGTGTGCGTGTGTGCGTGTCTGTGTGAGAGCGAGAGAGAGAGAGAGAGAGAGAGAATATGTATGTGTGTGTGGCTGTGCGGCAGGTTTGTAAGTGCAGAGTGTGTGTTGTTTCTAGAGAATTGTTTCCGTGCGCCTGTCTGCACCATATGGCCCAATGTGGAAAAAGGCCCCTTAAGGGGGGTGTGTGTGTGTGTGTGTGTGTGTGTGTGTGTGTGTGTGTGTGTGTGTGTGTGTGTGTGTGTGTGTGTGTGTGTGTGTGTGTGTGTGTGTGTGTGTGTGTGTGTGTGTGTGTGTGTGTGTGTGTGTGTGTGTGTGTGTGTGTGTGTGTGTGTGTGTGTGTGTGTGTGTGTGTGTGTGTGTGTGTGTGTGTGTGTACAGCGGCTGGTCTGCTCAGGATGAAGCTGTAAAAACAAAGAAGGTCTTGAGAAAAGGAGAAAAAAAGGCTACATAAGAGTACTGATGTCAAATACTACACCATTCTCTCTCTCTCTCTCTCTCTCTCTCTCTCTCTCTGTCTCTCTCTTATTTAGTCTAATTTGATCTCCTTACATTGATTTTATTTTCTCTCCCTGTTCTGTCGTTTTTAGGTTTGGGACTCAAGTATCTGTATATCTATTAGGTGTCATCATCATCAAATCTTAAATGGTATTGCACACCAACGATCACTTTCCCTTTTTACTGCATTTATTTCTCTCTTTTCAGCATCTGTGTTTCGCCACTCTAATCATTTTAATAATTTTTTTTGTATTGTTCTTAAATAGCTGAGAATAACTTTATCACCCCCCTCCCTCCAGTAATCACTTTCTTTTCTCATCTTGTTTTTAATTTGTCTGTTTTGTTTTTCCCTCGTCGTTTATTTTGTCTAATTGGCGTAAACCTCAGGGCTGTGGTAATGACTTCTGAGGTTAACAAGCTTCTGCTAACAATCACTCACTCATTTGCGTGCGCACACTTGCAAACTCGCACCTATGCACACGCACACACTCCTGCTAGCATGCACACTACATGAACTCTCCAGCAAGGATATATACAGTGCACCCGGATGTAAGCGTGTATATACTTACAGACGGGCACATTCACGCAGGGATGTACACACACACACACACTCACACGATACACGTGCACACATACATATTTTTGAGAGTGCCTTACGAAATCTGCAAGCATTGACATTATCGCAAGAACTCTGTCACGTTTGATTCATGAAGCTTGTTTACAGCTTCACTTTGAGTGTTGGATGTGAAGTTGGCACATTTGCAAGTGGGGAAAAATGCCAATTTGACTATGTTGTGACCTTTTCATAAATAATGGTTGCTAGCTTTTTCTTGTGGAGAAATGAAGTCTTCTACTTTTCATTCTGGAGAGCAAATATCACTTTATTGTTCATCTTAAAATCATGGAAGAATAGAAAGCTTGATTAAGAAAGCAGGACAGGTGCTACCAACTTTTACCAACTTTTAAAAAGTAAAATTACTCACAAGGCAAACTCACTCACTCACTCACTCACTCACTCACTCACTCACTCACTCACTCACTCACTCACTCACTCACTCACTCACTCACTCACTCACTCACTCACTCACTCACTCACTCACTCACTCACTCACTCACTCACTCACTCACTCACTCACAAATGTATATTATACACACACTATTCACAGCCCCGCACACACATTCCAGCACAACATCTCAAGTCCCATTGTGTACGTGCAGCGTTTTAAATGGCTGCCATTAAAAAGTTTGTCCGAAAGCATGCTTCATTATTCCCTTTATTTTAGGATTCACCGCATTCTGCTGCTCTCTATGCCGTCTGACTATTCATAAAAAGTGAATTACATGGTCATGTAATCACACAACGGTGTGAAACATTCTCTGAGATGCTATGCTAGCAACAGGTGGTCGCTAAAGATTAGACTGTTTAGAAAAATGGGAGTATTGAAGTATTTAGGGCCATCCACCATGCCGGGCTGAAGATTTCTCTAAGACAAAGCTGAAATAATTCAGCTCATTTGTCGCAAACAAAAATTAATAGGATTTTAAATAAAAAAAAGTCTAGGAGATTTCTTTGTTTCTATGTTGAGGATGTGATTGTATGCAGTGTATGATTGCATTGTTTTCCACTTGGATATTATCAAAAGTAAACCTGGCGGCCTCTGTGAGCGTTGCTTTTCTCATTAAAAAGTTATGATGCCATTTAAGCATGGAGCCCTGGAGTGACCTAGTGACACAGGTGTCCAGTTAAATCCAATGGGTCAGTCTTTTCAAAACTTGGTGTGTTGTTATCGCACGTTCGGGAACAGATTAAGAACATTGCACGTATAGCTTTGAGATGCTAAATTCCTCTTAAGCTTTAATGATGACTGAAATCAGACTTGAGCCTCGTCGACTGCAGTCTCCTGCTAGTTCCCCTGGTGTGAACTCTGCTTTAATCTCTCTCTCTCTCTCTCTCTCCCTCTCTCTGGTATCTTGATATGGTCTGTGTTCTGCTGTGCCTTATAAACATTTACATTTCTGCTTTCAAGTGCTGTTTATATATGGCTCTTATCTGCTATCTTACACACACACACACACACATACACACACACGCACACACGCAAACACATTCAGACAGGGACAGACGGTGAATCAAACCTTTAGTCGTCCCGACATCAACACTGTTGCTATGTCCATAATAGGACAGGAGGAGAGAAAGAGAGAGAGGGGAAGGCAGTAAGAGAAAAGAGTGCCACATAGACAGAAGGAGGAGGGGGAGGGGGGGGCAGATCATTTGCCACCAGAGTGTTTTGTGGTGAGTTGAGGTGAGGCGTTGAACTTTGGTGACTTTAGCTCTTGGGCCGTTTCATGTGATAGTCCATTGATGCCTCAGTAGTGAGATCCCCCCCTGTCAGATTGCAGCCTACCTAACACAACTGCCCCCTGGGACTTGTAGGGGATACAGTGTATGCTCAAGGACACTTTACACAGGGGAGATAACCTGATTGAAGGATGCTTAAGTCTTTAGTCACTCTGGCTTTTTGTGCTTGAACGCTGCCCCCCTATCTTGATAAACATTTGACAGGTTTCTATTGGGAAAAAAGACACTACACTTCACTCTCCACAGGGCAGCAAAGAAATAAAGTTATCAGTGTTGTACGCCATCTATGCAGGTGGTTAAGTCATTCTTTTTTTGGCTTCAGCTTTTCAATTGTGAGCTTTTTCTTTTTTCTATAATTGAAAAAGTGAATACATATTGACTGTCGTCACCTGGTTTTTCCTCCATTATTAATGGACACTGAAAAGGATTTTAAGTTACAGCCCTATTCTGATTTGTTTTTCAAAGGCCTAAAAAAGTGAGATAATGTTCTGCACCATGTTCACCATCTTAGATTAGCATGTTAGCAGGCCAACATTAGCTTTTTAGCAATTAACACAAAGTCAAGCTGAGGTTGCTGATGGTATTTCGTCACAATCAAAAGAGTTGGACACATTGTAGTGGTTACGTGGGGCCTGAATGTGTGCAGCAAATTGTATGGCAATCCGTCCTGCAGATAAGTACTTCACTCAAAACCACAAATGTCAACATAGTGTTGTCGCTTAAGGAAAGGTCATTGGGATTGGACCTCTGGGGGCCTTGGATGTATATACACAAGTTAATGGCAGTCCATCCAGTAGTTGGATGGAATGGCATTTCCAAATGTTTGCTGAATAGATAAACATAGATTTTCTGGAGCGAAAAACATTCATATTTTTACGCTTTCCTCTCTTGTTATTCGTCTCACAATTCTCAGTTTGAAAACCCTACTGTTTTTAAGGATCAAGTTATAGGGTTCAGCTTCTAATATTACAACCTCCAGAAGCGTTCCACTGAGCTGATCCTGACCTTTGAGCTCTGGGAAGAGACGGCTCCATTACAGAGATCAGTGGACAGATCACAACATCAGACAGGAATACTTTTCATTTGAAACACCTAGTGGCGCGTTGTCAGACAGGCTGGGGAAATCAATATGTTTGTTGTTAACTCAATTCGACAGCGCTAACCGTTTTCTTTTTTTATTGAGGATACTTGAATTTATTGCTTCCTTGGAGATGTGCCATGAGTGGTGGAAGGGTGATGGAGCAAGAAGGACCTGTGGAAAAGGAGAGGGATTGATAGAAAAAAAAGACTTGTTACAGTAAAAAAGTTTGGTGAGAGAGCACAGAGGGGTAATGAAGAGAGAGAGAAAGAGAGAGAGAGAAAGAAAGAGAGAAAGAGAGAGAAAGAGAGCGAGAGAGAGGAGGAAGTGACACATAGGTGGAAAGAATCTCATCCCTGCTCCTGTCTCACACTGACTTTCTCTTTCTTGGTCTCCGACACACACACACACACACACACACACACACACACACACACACACACACACACACACACACACACACACACACACACACACACACACACACACACACACACACACACACACACACACACACACACACACACACACACACACACACACACACATGCTGAAGGGTAATTGAACACTTAATAGCTACTTATCTGCCCAAAGATGTTCAAAGCAAAGATTCTTGGATTGTGCGTGGGTGTGTGTGTGTGTGCAAACATGTGCGTGTGCTGTCTGATTCTTATCACACCGTTTGACTCGGAGCTGCTTTTAAGGCAATGAATTCACATCTCTCTCGCTCTCTCGATCTCCCCGTCGGGCTGTCTTTCTAAATCTGAATCTCTCTCCCAGCGTCTTTCTCTCTCTCTCCCTCTCCCACCCCCCCCCGCCCCCCACATATCCTTCCCCAATAACATGCAGGGCTGCAGGTCTGACAGGTTGAAAGAAGCTAACAAATAACAACTTTGCAAACAAGGAGAGGGGGAGTTGATATTCTCCCCATCTCTTTGTTGGGTAACAGTGTACGGTCCGTCAAGCGTTTGACAGATCTGCTTGAACTTTAGGATTTTACCCGTTGCGTAAAATAAACCCCCATGGAGATTAAACAAAAAATTCTGAATTGTCAAGTTGTTGGCTGAGTTTATTTTGCCTTTGCATGCCTTGCAAGTTTTGGCAATGCGTTGCCACAATTGCGGTTTTGTCATGTTTGACTCATGCATAACCGGAGTGTAATGGGGCACGGACAGACATTAAGCACAAGGCAGCAGGTGATGATTGACAGCAGGAGAGATAGCCCAGAGGCAGATCCAGGAACAGCCACAGTCGTACCTCTGCTTAATTTCCCCCATTGATGCCTATGTAGATTTGACATACGACAATACACTATCTGTGGTTTGGCCCCGGGGCTTGCGAAACATTTTGTAACATGCAGAAGGCACTTTCAGCTGTCAATTGCACTCGAAATTGGAAAATGGAAGAGAGCATCAGCAAGCACCACATGGAGGACATGCCGTTTTTTTTTCATCAGCTGAATGGATCAGAGAGAGATTAGAGAGAAGAATAAAAGAAGACGAAAATAAAGGAACGGCTTGGGTAAAAAATAACAGATGAAAGGATTTAGGGTGTAGCTATGTGACAGCTACATAGATTTGAGTGCTAAACGCTGTGTGTGTGTGTGTGTGTGTGTGTGTGTGTGTGTGTGTGTGTGTGTGTGTGTGTGTGTGTGTGTGTGTGTGTGTGTGTGTGTGTGTGTGTGTGTGTGTGTGTGTGTGTGTGTGTGTGTGTGTGTGTGTGTGTGTGTGTGTGTGTGTGTGTGTGTGTGTGTGTGTGTGTGTGTGTGTGTGTGTGTGTGTGTGTGTGTGTGTGCACGTCCATGCTTGTATTTGTGTCTATCTGTGGATTTTTTTTTTAGGGTGTACCAGCAGCAGTTAGATGGGTGTGAGAACTAAAAGATTACATGCCTTGGCACTTATTACTGATCCACACCTCAATCTCCTGTTGATCTTTGACCGACTTAAAGGTGTCGTGATGTGGTCTAGGCTCACGTGTCTTTATCCTCAGCACGCACACTTGAAAGAGGCTGATAAGTTCTGACAGAACAGGCAAGATGGGTGTGTTAAGCTTTGTCTTATTCCAACGCGA